>NC_056752.1:1819000-2122166 GCF_018687715.1 Carya illinoinensis
AAGGGTGTGTATAACCCTTGTGTGTGTAGAAAGTATTCTACACGGGGAATAGTTGAATCACCACGTGTAAGGTGATTGCAAGTGTAGAGGGTGTTCTACACGGATCCTTTGTAGCGGTGTTGTTCAAAGGTGTAATAGGTTTCTATCTCCACCTGAAAGAGGTTGAATAGTGAATTTGGGAATCCTCAAGGGGTAGCTTGAGGCGAGGACGTAGGCAGTGGGGCCGAACCTCGTTAACATACTGAGTTTGCTTCTCTCTTACCCTTACTCTTTATATTTATTGTTATTTCATATTTTGTTTATATTTTATATTATATATTTGATTTGTAATTGTTATTTTTTAATACAACTCAATTCACCCCCCCTCTTGTGTTAGTCATCTGGGCAACAACTCAGAAGACGATGAGAAGCCTGCGCGGAGCTAGACTCAGAGGAGCTTGAGGTTGAATTGAATAGCACAGAGCTGTGAATGCTCTACCTCTCCATCCAATCTTCGATGATGACCGACCGACGAAGATTCTTGACCTCCTTGTCCTCTTCAACCTTCCTCAACCTTCTTAGAAAACCCATTCCCAAGCTGTGAAGGCCACGTTAAAGTTGCTCAGCTGATGAGAGAGATAGGGAGGAACAGGAAGCTGGCCTCTACCACTTTGATCCTTCTCCAGATCTTTCACACATAAAATAAAAAACAGTTGCTAACCTGAAACACGTGGAAGTGGAAAGCTAACTTGAAACAGAGCATAAAAAGCCATAGGAACTGGTGGAAGGAGATATAATGGTAGAAGGTGGTGGCACGGTAGAGGGAGATGAATCTGGAGATGGCGCTGTGCTTGCCATCTAAATCTCTCGTATTTCGAAATCGTTCATGAATTCACAAAATCCACTTAATTCTCACTCAAAAGCTAAACTGTAATCCAACCTCAGCGATTAATTTCCAATCTTACGCCAAACCCGAGTTTCATAACTTGAAGAAATTTTCAAATCACCGAACTTTTACCAACCAGACCCCAAAGACCACGCACTCTCCACTCTCAGCTCATAAACCTCGTCCACTGCAAAACCAACATGTCTGCCTAGGTTTTGAGTAGGGCTGAAAGTCGAACGGTCCGGACCGGAAAAACCGACCGGATCGGTCATTTTTGGACCGGACCGGACCGGACCGAATGAGTCCTGTCCGGTCCCGGTCCAATTTTTAAGGGACCGAAGGTATTCGGTCCGGTCCCGGTCCGGGGGTTTTTCACCCCGGACCGGACCGAATAGATTAAAAAAAAAATTATTATTTATATAATAGTTGAATTACTAATAGTCTAATACTAATACAATTATATAGTTATACTAATTATAAATTCATAATAACTAAATCATTGTAAGTCTATAACTATATTATATATATATATATATTTAGTATCAATGTATTACTATATTCTTTAATATATAACTATTAACTATAATATATAGTACTAGTATAACCAATCAAAAAAAAATATAGTACTAGTATATATATTAATATATTAACATATTATAAAAGTTATAGTATTAATTATAATATATCATATATTTGTAAATTTATAATAGTATTAGTATAGTTAACTTAATATGTAATATGTTAGCATTAAATCACTATAATTACATAGAATATTAGTAATAAGAGTATTACTATTATTTAATATAATATTACATATATTATCACTATCATTACATATATTTATTAGTTATAGTATTAGTACTAGTATAGTTATTAGTACTAATAGACTAATAGTATTAGTTATTAATATTACATATAGTTACATATATTACTATTATTACTATTATTATTACATGATATAGTTACATATATAATTATCACTATTACTAATAGTAGTAGTGTATTACTAATATATATAATAGTATACTATATGTATATATATTAAATATGTCACAATATAATTACATAAGTATTAAACAAAATGTCATTGAAAAAAAAAAAAAAAAAACTCATAGGGTGGACCGAATGGACCGACCGGGCCGGACCGGACCGAAAAGGACCGGACCGGACCGTATGAAGTTCGGTCCGGTCCAGGGTGGGAAAACCCTGGACCGAATAGGTCCGGTCCGGTCCGTAAAACCTCATCGGACCGGACCGAATTCACCCTTAGTTTTGAGCACAAGTCCGATTACCAATCACTTTTAAAAGCAAAACCAGATGGCCTATTACTTCCAAAAGTTGGGCGGAAAGGAAGAGAGAAAAGTTGGGGGGAAGGGAGAGAGAAAAGTTGGGCAGGTGGGATAACAAAAGAGAGAGGAGAGAGAATTTAAAAAAAAATATTATTAAATGGCCGATTGCGTGCCGCTTGTATCCGGTGCTTGCAAAAGGCATTTCTCGAAAGAAAATAGGAAGACTTTTCTTACGTTGAAATATCTCTGACCCCAATCCCACGAAAGGTTGATGCAGACATATATTACTTCTTTTTTCCTGAGCTGCCAGCCATCACATTTGGCGTTATATGCTAGACACTTAGCTGAACGGAACCTATACACTGCAGACATCAAAGTCAACAAGAAACTTACTTCTAAATCCCGTCCAAAATTTTGATTATTGTCAACCATTGTTTCTTCCTCGTATGCAGCTAAGGTTCACTTCCGTCTCCCACTGAAAAGGGGATCAAATGAAAAAGGGTAGCAATTCCTAACCATTGTCCATGGAAAATCTTCATTTTTTCATGGTTCTCTTCCCTCTCCTGAATCTCCAATTTCCTTCTTTTCTACCTCTCTCATCAGCTTCTACTCTTCCCACCAAGTACTTTATCAATTGTGGATCCGTATCCAACATATCATTGAGTGGTCGGGAATTCGTGGGTGACCTGAATTTTGGCTCCTTCTCTGTTGGACCAAGTTCTGCAATCAGTATTGTCACCACTAACTCATCAACAGATACGTCTCTCTATCAAACTGCCAGAATTTTCAAAAAACAATCTTCATTTGATTTTGACATCACTGATTTTGGCATTTATTATGTTCGTGTCCATTTCTTTCCGTTGTCTTCCGGGAGGACCAATCTGGCCGATGCCTACTTCGATGTTTCAGCCTTCAATTTCTCGCTGTTGTCAAACTTTCGAATTGAAGACAATAGAAACTCACCTTTGATTAAAGAATATTTGCTCACTATCAATTCAACCAAATTCAGCATCCACTTTACTCCTCGGAGAAAATCTTTTGCTTTCATAAGCGCCATCGAAGTCTTTCTTGTCCCAGATCAAGAGTTCGTCAAGGATCACTTGGATCTAATTACTCCCAGTGGCCTGAGCAATGATAAATACTATGGTGTACGATCTCAGGTTTTACTTACAACCCACAGGGTCGATGTTGGAGGTCCACAGAATAACGACTCACTCTGGAGGAATTGGATGCCGGATGATAAATATCTACTCCCAGGAGAATCTGGGAAAACCTGTGTTCCTTATGAAGGTACGCTTAACTATGATGTTAATGGAGCAAATAATTATTCTGCATCGGATCTTGTCTACAAGACATGCCGAGAATTGAGCTTAGATAGCAGCGAAGGGTCATCAAATTCTTCGAAAATAACGTGGCGTTTTAACGTGAGTAGGAGCACTACGCATCTGGTTCGGCTGCACTTTTGCGATATTGTCAGTAAAAATGCTGGTGATGTCTTCTTCAATATCTATTTTTATGGTAATTTCACTCACATGATCTCTACAAATAATAACACTGATCTGTTGGCTGCTCCACTTTACTACGATTTGGTAGTTAAATCAGATGACTCGGGATCCATGGATATTAGTGTAGGGCCGAGGCAGGATTCTAAAAATAAAACTGCCTATCTGAATGGAGTGGAGATTATGGAGTTTATGAAGGAGTCTAGTTTGGTCAATGTTCCCGGTAATGAAAATAGGAGTCATGTTTATGTTATAGTTGGTACCGTATGTGGTGTGGCCTTTGTCTTCATTGTAATAGTGCTGTTCCTTTTGGGTATAAAATATAAGAAAGCAAAGCAAGGTGATGATGGTGTGGGTTCATGGCCAGTTTTTCATGGAAAAGATACTGCTCGTAAAGGAAGAGCGAATGCATCTTCTATTCGTAGTTTAAACTTGGAGTTAAAGATGCCTCTTCTTCAAATACAAGATGCCACTCATAACTTTGACCCCAAACTATTGATAGGTGAGGGTGGGTTTGGGAAAGTCTACAAGGGGACTCTTCAGAATGGAATGACAGTGGCGGTGAAACGAAGTGATCCGAAACATGGCCAGGGCCTTCCGGAATTCGAAACAGAAGTCTTGGTCTTATCCAAAATTCGCCATCGCCATCTTGTTTCCTTGATTGGATACTGCGAAGAAAGGTCTGAGATGATATTGGTGTATGAATTCATGGAAAATGGGACACTGAGAGATCATCTTTATGATCAGAATGAGAAGTCTAAGAGATCATCTGAAAGGACTAAATTGTCTTGGAAGCAACGTCTCGAAATTTGTATTGATTCAGCAAAAGGTCTTCATTATCTTCACACCTGTTCGAATGGGGGAATAATTCATCGTGATGTCAAGTCAACAAACATTCTTCTGAATAAAAATTATGTGGCTAAAGTTGCTGATTTTGGTCTTTCAAGATCAGGCCCCAATGATCCAGACCATTTTAGTGTTGGCATAAAAGGTAGCTTTGGTTATATGGATCCTGAATATTTTAGATCCCTTCAGTTCACAGATAAATCTGATGTCTACTCCTTTGGTGTAGTACTGCTTGAAGCCCTTTGTGCTAGACCAGCTATTATTAACTCAACCAAGAGGGAGGAAATGAACCTAGCTGAATGGGGGATGCACTGGCAAAAGAAAGGGCAACTCGAAAATATTATTGATCCATTGTTAGTGGGAGACATTAACCCTGATTCATTGAGAAAGTTCGGTGAAACAACTGAGAAGTGTTTGAAGGATGATGGAGCTAATAGGCCTACGATGCTTGATGTGATATGGGACCTGGAGTATGCATTACAGCTTCACCAAACTGCTGTGCACAGAGAACCGCACGAGGACACAACAACAAATGCTTTTTTTGTCGAGCTGTCTTTGCCTAATAGCATCCCTGACTGGGAGGATACTGATTTGTTGATAGGAGGAGAGGTCGATGGTTCGGATACAACCGATAGTGGAGTGTTCTCTCAACTAAGGGTTGATGCTGCTAGATAATCCTCATCCACTGCTTTGAGGGTTTGGTCCTATCTTTTTTATTCGTTTTTTCAGCAGCCCTTTTCAACTGTATTTTGATGTGTTGCTTTGTTTAATATTAGTGTAAAGGATGCCGTACAGTTAAACTTATGTTTATGCTTCAATTCGGTTACTATCAATGTGGGTAGAGAGCAAATTGTAGCTCAGAGACAATAAACGTTAAGAGGAAAACGATGATTACTGTCGTGTTTGTCTGCTAGAGAATGTGGAACCCTTTTTGGGTAAAAAGAAAGTTTAAGAAAAATCGAAACTGTCATGCTTATCTACTCAAAACATTGAAGTAATTTGTCTTCATTTTGCACTGATAAGATTTTGTGCAAAACTAAAGACTGACATGATTGATTTTAGCTGTAAAGGGAATTCATATAATTAATTGCAGATACTTTTTGAGTCCGTGTATATATATTTGATCGATCTCAGAGTTAGTGAGGCTCCATCTCTTTATGCTAAATCCTTGAATCCAATTTGCCAACATCACTCATTCGGCTAACCGCTTAATACCCACCCACGGCTCGATTCAATTATTACTCAGGAGTAAAATGTACAACACTTTTAGTTTTCTTGATTAGGTATCAATTATTGTTTTCCCAGATGCTATAGCACCAGGACCACCAAGTATATTGCCCCAGCTTTTGTGTATCATACAGCCAAACAATTTTCAAATAGTATCAGCTACTCCTGATGACAAATTTCCAAAGATAACTTGGAGTTTTCCTATCAATAAGAATTCTATCAACTTTCTTCGAGTCCATTTCACTGACAAATTAACTGCAACACCTAATGACTTGTGGTTCAATCTCTATATCAATAGAAATTTCAGTATGAAGATCAATCCTTACAATATAACTGATCAGAGGATGGGCGTTGTTTCATTTTACATCAATTTTGTGGTTGACTCCAATGGTTTGGGATTTGTGAATGCTAGTATCAGCCAAGTGGAGGACTCTCGGATACATGATGCCTTTTTGAATGGGCTGGAAATTCTAGAGGTAGTGAAGGAGTCGGGTTTCACTCCTCCCAAGGAAATTGAAGTAGGGAAAAAGAAACTCTCCCTTGCTATAATTGGTCCTACATGTAGTGGGGCATTTTTCATTTTGGTAATGTCGGTGGCAGTGGGTTTGAGATTCAAGAAACCAGGGCATGATTAGATTTTGGGAGTGCCTCTGTATGGAGGGTTTAGTAGTAGGTTGACTCAAAGGGGTCCTAGTGCTTCCCTTGCTCCTAATCTAAACCTTAGTTTTAGAGTACCTTTTTTTAAAATACTGAGTGCAACGAAGAACTTCAATGCAAAGCTATTAATTGGTGAGGGTGGATTTGGAAAGTCTACAAATGAACTCTTAAAAATACTATCAAAGCAACTGTGAAACGAAGTGATCCACAGAGAAATCTGATGTATACTCATTTGGAGTTGTACTTCTTGAAGTTCTCTGTGCTAGACCGGCTATTATACAGTCATCTCAGCTGGATGAGGTGAACTTAGCAGAATGGGGGATGCTGTGGCAAAAGAAAGGCCAACTCAAGAACATTATCGATCCAATACTTGTTGGTAACATTAAACCTAGTTCATTGAGAATATTTGGTGTTATTGTAGAAAAGTGTTTGAAGGCATTTAGTATTGAGAGGCCGACTATGCACGATGCGTTGTATTACCTAAATTATGCACTGCGGCTTCAACAAACTGGAATGCCTAAAGAGCCATTTGAGGAAAGCACAACGACTACCATAACTTCATTGGAGTTGCAGCTTCCAGTCGTTTTGAACTTTCCTGTTCATGAAGACGATGGTGCACCCATTGGAGGGGATGATAATTCTGATATAGAGATAAGTGAAGTCTAACCACTTGTTTGGGTAAGTACTGTCTGGTTTGTATTAGCACCTGAATTAATTGTAATATTTAATTATCGTTTTAAGAATAAACTTTTATTAATGGTTATCAAATGTAGTGTTCCTTGCATTACTTAAATTTTTATTGCCATGAATTTTGTAATACGCTTTAATTTATAGTTTTGTGTTTAAATTCTGGATAGATACCACAATATGATGTCTAGAAACATAGAAAGAAGAAGATTGAAATTATAGATATTATTATTTTACAATCAAACGTATCACATTTAACTAAATTTAATTTTATAAAATTACATATTTATCTTATGATTATCATATATGAAAAAAAAAAAAGTTATATGAAGTGAGACTTCCGCGTCATGGGTCATCTGATCTTCTTTTGTTTTAATTTATTTTGACTGGAATGCTCATCTTACTCTTTCTTTTCTTCATTTTTTTCATATTACTTTTTCATAAAACTGGAACCCGTCCAATATTTCAGCATTGGTGTGGCCCTCCATTTGAAATCAATTATTGACATACGGGGGATTAACTCGGAAGTATATATGTATATATATTCTTCTTACGTCACAAATTATACTTAATTTTTTATATATATTATATTTTTTAATAATTTTATTTATAGTCCTTACACATTATATTTATTTTAATTTATTTTATTTTTTTATAATAAGTATGTAGTGTATGGATAATAAGTAAGACAATTATTTTAACAAAAATAAAATAGAATAAAAAATAATAATTAATAAAAGAAAAATTTTAAAGTGGGATGATCAGCAGCATCGTGCTGAAAGTCATGTTCCACGCAACTTACAAAAAGTGCACGATTAGTGGAGATTACTGTACGTCGAGCATTCAACATCAAGACTGAATTGAAATAAAAAGTAATGATCAACGTCAACTTTATCCCGCCTTTAGCTTTCCTTTTTTCCATATTGATTTGGGCAAACGTGATTCAGGATTCATGTAATCCCTCGTATACGTTGCTTTTGGGTGCGTGGTCACGAGACATCAACTTTATATATTCAAATCCTCAGCTAGACGTGACTCTCATTTAGAGTAAACAAAGTAATAACTACCGTGTTAGAAAAAGTGTTGCTATATTTACAAAAAAAATATATATATAAAAATAATTTAATAAACTGACGTGATTTAATCTGATTCGTTAGATCTACTCTAAAAAAAAAATGCACACTTCACCCTGCTAAGATTCTTTACACATGTACTCTTCTCTCCAAATTGTCTTCAATTCTGCCTTCCTCTTTAGCTCACCCCTCAAAAGCACTTCAGCGACCTTTTGGGTCACACTTGAACATTTTTTACTCATGATTGGATCTCCTTTGATCTATTTAAAAATCTCAGCTAGTTGCAGGATTAACCCAGCTCTAAGTATGCGATCTTGAAAGCTTTAAGGATTTCAGTTACAATGTATACTTGTTCCTTACTACTAGTTGGAGCTTGCACGTGCCTCATTCCTTGTGCACCAGATCATGTTACGGGTATGAATAAAAATAAAAAATAATTTTTTTCTATATTTGGTAGATAAATATTTTAGTTACAAAGTAATTTTACAAAATTAAACTTATTGATGTGGTTGCATGTGATACGTTATACTGTTAATTATTTTTTATTATAAAGTAAATCAAACGTATCATATAAAATTATATTAGTTTGTATAAATCACTACCTAATTAGTACAACTTTTCTCAACTTTAAAACAAAACATATAAAATAATTCAACTTTTTTCAAAATTCAAAATAAAAATAATATTAAAAAATTATATTCTAATAATATTTTAATTTTATAATATTTTTGCTTAACTTTTTCTCTATAATTTTTCAAAATCTCATAAAATATTTTAACTTAAACCGTGTTACTATTACTCACAAATAATTTTATTACTATTCACAAATTATTTTACTGTTATTCACAAATGATTTCAACTTAACTCATCATCAAAACCAGACCTAAGACTAATATAAAAGCTTCAAGATGTTATCTTCCCTAAAAGAAGGCGTGAAACTCTTACTAAGTTTGCAAAAATGCAATTTTGTAAAAGAAAAATTTTAAATGAGTAATATTAGATACAAGTTTAAGATAGGAAAAGAAATAGGATCTATTATAAAAAATAATTTTTTTAATATAAATCTCAAAAATCAAAATTTTTTAAAAATAAATATGTAAAACTTGCATATTCTAAAATTATATAAATAGAACTTTAAAATTATGGTATGAAATTGTTGATTTAATTTATTATATTTTGGAAGTAAATTATTTGTAGCGTATCTAACAGCAAACTCTTTATGGTATGAACACTCGTCACTTCAAAATAGTGTTCGAAACATCCCTCAAAATTCTTACCTTTTTTTTTTCCAGTATTGTCAACATGATTCGTTTCCTCTCTTGTTTTTACCGTTTTGTTTTTAGCTTGGAAAATGCGCTTCATATTTACTTCCAAGTGACACATCGAATAAATATAGCATTGCTGTGGCCCCCTGTGAGATGAATTATTGATGAGGAAATGATCGGGTCAGATCTTGACTCAGTTTGTTATGAACGTGTTTCACATGACCACACACGCAATCACTCGCAATCAAAGAAAAATGGGATTTGGAGATTCGTGGAAACGTCTTTAATAGCTAAATCAGTGAAAATAATGAAGATTTTTCTAAACATAGAAGAAGATGGCCCCTGCTGTCATATCTAAGTGATATAAACAGAGCTCCTGATGTCTTTTATTTGATATGATAATTACCTGATTGCTTATTTGAAATTCAAGTTATGAGATATATAATCTTCACTTGTTAAGAATAATGTGTGCGTAAAACTTATATATCTTAAAATATAAATCATTTTTTATTTTGAATAATAAACTTTAGAATTGTGGTATGAAATTGGTGATTTGCTTTTTTTTATAATTTGGAGGTAAATTACCTATAGCGTAGCTAATAGCAAACTCTTTATTGGATGAACACTCGTCACTTTAAAATGAATAATTCTATAAGAAGAATTTTACACCACACCCACATTATCGTTAAAATCCGTATTTAGTTCTGATTTTTTTTTTCTCGGTATTGTCAACATGATTCGATTCCCTCTTTTTTGTTTTTAGCTTGGAAAATGCACTTCATATTACTTGAAATGACACGTCCAATAAATGTAGCATTGCTGTGGCCCCCCTGTGAACTTAGTCATGTCACATCTTGACTCAGCTAAAAGACAATTTTAAGTCCTTCCCATTTATCAATAGCTATTTGGAATGTATTAAAAGCTTATGCCTAAAGTCACTTGGAGATAAAATGGCATATTCAATTAATAATGAAAGATTAAATAATCACCTTATAATATAAATTATAACCTCGTGTTGTAACACCATTATTAATAGATTTTGCTATTTCTCTTTCCAAACAAGAGAAATTAAGAATCCTTCTTAAACCAATCTAACATTTTAGTAATTTTCTTAAAATATTATATAGCATGCTTATTGATATAAAATATGCGTATCTCAATTAAGGTTCAGTTTCTCATCTCATCTCATAATTATAATTTTTATAAATTTTTACATAAATTATAATAAACAATTCAATTTTTTTAAAAACATAAAACAAATAATAATATAAAAAAATAATATTCTAATAATATTTTTTTAACTTTCAACTTTTATCTCAATTCATTTCGTCTTATCTCATCTCAACACATTATCCAACCATAACAAATGAAAATCTATCAAATCAATTATTAATATAAAAAATATTTTTATTTAATTTGTTATGATTGATGTTGTCCAATAGTATAAAAGGCGAGTCTATACACTTACTTGTAAGTAGTATTACTCGATTTGTAAGTAGTATAGTACATTGCCGACACTAACTTTCCAGTAGCAAAAATTTTATTTTATTATATTATATTCTTTACTACATATAATAACTAAAAGGAAAACCATGCCAATTACGAGTCTAATGTCCCATATAATTTGATTCTCCAAATAAAAAATTAGAGTTTGAAACCCATCCCTGTATCACAAAAAAGAACAAAAACATAAAAAAGGAAAACCATACTTTTGTGGGCCTCTTGACTCTGCCTTTATACTAACACTGTCTTTCTTTACGAAATAGGTAGAATAATTAATGTCCAAGTCATAGTCTTTCTTTAAGATTTTCTTTGCTATACATGCATATCCCTGAATTTCATGATTGTCACCACTTTTATTCTATTCTCATATACCCATAACCACTGAAAAAGTAGCAATCCTTACCAAAATATCTATGGAAGTTCTTCCCTCCCATAAGCTTTTATTCCGACTCAGTCTTCTCTTACCTATTCATATCACCTCACTTATGCTCATCTCTTCAGCTTACTCTCCTCCTGATAATTACTTCATTAATTGTGGAGCAAACTCCAAAACCAACGTCACTACCTCGGGTACCAGAACCCGAGTTTTCATTGGTGATCGGGGTTTCTTAGTCGGAAAGGCAGAAACTGTCAAAAACAACAACCCAACAGCAAGCACTTCACTTGATCTATATCAAGCGGCAAGAATTTTCCGACACCAGGCTTTATATAAGTTCAACATCTACCAGACTGGTACATACATTGTACGCCTCCATTTCTTTGTTTTCATGTCACTGTATACTGATCGGCCTATTCCTCGATTCAATGTTTCGGTTTTTGGGCATTCACTTTTGACAAACTATAGCTTCCAAAACATGACTAGTTCTCCAAAGATTGAGGAATTCTTGCTCACCATTCCAAAAGGTAAATTTAAAATTTTCTTCGTACCTTACCAGAATTCTTCGGCTTTTGTGAATGCCATAGAAGTCTTTCTCGGCCCCGAGAGCTTCATCCCTGATGAGGCCCCTTACATTACTTCTCAAGGAGCTAAGAATAACTACAGTCATTTGAGCTCCAAGGTTCTGCATAAAGTCCATAGGATCGACGTTGGCGAAGACTCTATATCCTAGCAGGATGAGTTATGGAGGAGTTGGGATCCAGATTATGATTACTTACAGAGCCCAAAAAATGAAGCGTCTAAGCTATACAAAGGTGTCACGCCTAATTACGTACCAGAACGGATCACCAAGTATATTGCCCCAGCTTTTGTGTATCGAACAGCCAGAGTATTTACAGATAGTAGCAGCAACTCTAGTTTTCCGAAGATAACTTGGAGTTTTCCTGTCAATAAGAATTCTAAGAACTTTCTTCGGGTCCATTTCTCTGACGTAGTAAGTGCAACACCTAATGACTTGTGGTTCAATCTCTCTATCAATAGAAATTTCAGTTTGGAGATTAATCCTTACAAAATAACAGAGAGGATGGGCGTTGTTCCATTTTACATCGATTTTGTGGTTGATTCTGATGGTTTAGGATTTGTGAATGCTAGTATCAGCCGAGTGGAGGACTCTCGGATACAAAATGCCTTTTTGAATGGGCTGGAGATTCTGGAGGTAGTGAACCAATCAGGTTTCACTCCTCCTAGGGAAATTGAAGTAGGGAAAAAGAAACTCTCCCCTGCTATAATTGGTCCTGCATGTAGTGGGGCTTTTTTCATCTTGGTAATATTAGTGGTGTTGGGTTTGAAATTCAAGAAACCAGGGCATGATCAGATTTTGAAAGTGCCTCTGTACGGAGGGTTTAGCTCGCATGGCAGGTTGACTCAAAGAGGTCCTAATGCTTCTCTTTCTCCTAGTCTAAACCTCAGTTTACGGGTACCTTTTGCTAAATTACAGCATGCAACTAAGAACTTCAGTGCAAAGCTATTGATTGGGGAGGGTGGATTTGGGAAAGTCTACGAAGGAACACTTAAAGATGGCAGGAAAGTGGCTGTGAAACGAAGCGAACCAGGACATGGGCAGGGTCTGGAGGAGTTCCAAACAGAGATCATGGTGTTATCTCAAATCCGCCACCGCCATCTTGTTTCTTTGATTGGATATTGTGATGAACGGCGTGAGATGATACTGGTTTATGAATTCATGAAAAATGGGACTCTCAGAGATCACCTCTATCATTCAGATAACAACTCTGAGAAATCAACTTCACGGTCTGAATTGTCTTGGAAGCAAAGACTAGAAATTTGCATTGGTGCTGCAAAGGGCCTACACTATCTACACACTGGTCCGGTTGGAGGAATCATTCACCGTGACGTTAAGTCAACAAACATTCTTCTCGATGAACGTTATGTGGCTAAAGTTGCCGACTTCGGCCTTTCGAAATCCGGCCTTCCCGATCTGGACAACGTCCCCACGGGTGTAAAGGGTAGCTTTGGTTATCTTGATCCAGAATACCTCACTACTTTACAGTTGACAAAGAAGTCTGATGTATACTCTTTTGGAGTTGTACTTCTTGAAGTTCTTTGTGCTAGACCAGTCATTATAAAGTCACCTAATCAACAGGAAGAGGTGAACTTAGCTGAATGGGGGATGCAATGGCAAAGCAAAGGCCAACTGGAGAGAATTATCGATCCGGTGCTTATTGGTAAAATCAAGCCAAGTTCGCTGAGAATATTTGGTGATATTGCAGAGAAGTGTTTGAGGGCAAATAGTACTGAGAGGCCAACTATGGAGGATGTGCTATATTACTTAAATTATGCACTACGGCTTCAGGAAACTAGGATGCCTAGAGAGCCATTTGAGGAAAGCACGACGACTACCATAACTTCATTGGAGTTGCAGCTTCCAGTTGTTTTGAATTTTCCTGCCAATAAAGATGATAATGGACTCATTGGAGAGGATGATAGTTCTGATATAGAGGTAAGTGAAGTCTAAATCCAATTATTAGTCATGCCGATTTGTATTACATTTCTGGCTTGTTTGGAAAATTATAGTTTGGGAAGTTGTGGATGTAAGATGTTATTGAAAGTTTCTGAAGCCTTTTAAAAATATATCTTATGGAAAAAGTAATATGAAAAGATTTAAGAGTTGGGTCTCACCTCAATGCAATGGGGGCCATATCTCTTCTTATTAATTTTTCGCTTTTGGAATGGGATGCTTACTTTTCACTAAAATATTATCCGTCCAATGATTTAGCATTGGTGTGGCCCTCAAATAGCATTGGTGTGGCCCTCCATTTGAAACCATCAATTATTGACGGAGAAATTAGACAGGAAGTTGTTCAGATCTTGCATTTCGACAACACCCTCGTTAAGGTTCATTTCAACAACCGCTAAAATTAAATCTTGATATAAGTGACCTGTCAATCACTTTGATTTCATGTTCTTAATTATCCCCAACCTCTTACAAATGCCAAAATTGGTTCGGCACGACCTTAAAGTTTGAGCAATTTAAAGGAGGAGAAAGACTATGATCATTAAAGGAAGAAAATTGTTAAATGTATTTAAGAGAAATTTACAAAATATTTACTTTCCTACATTTGATTTATTTAGCTAAAAATTATTAAATTTAAAATTTAAAATTCAAAATTTTAATTTAAAAAAAAAATACTAATAGAATGAATCTTGTAAAGAAAAAATATAAATAGGATTTATACTATCATTTGTGAAATTTTTTAACCATCACATATGCAGGAAAATCAACGTTTTAGTTATATATTAGAGCACCGACCTCTCTCTAGCAATTTTCGTTTTTGGGACTGATGCAAAGAAACCATTGATCTTAACCGTTAAAGTTGTTAGAAGGTTGCATTTTTTTTATTTTTTAAAGATAACTCCACTCCAATTTTATTACTCAGTACTATTTTTTTGGAGAGGAAATATTTTTAACCAAAAAATAGTTTGAGAATTATAATGATGTCTATTGTGTACTTTATATACCGATTTAAAAATAAAATAACTTTTTATAAAAATTAGAATTTGATCTTAAAGATACAAGTTCATAGATAACTATGAGAAAAGTATCTAATATACACCTCAATTTTGTCAATTTTGTGGTGATTTTCTTGAATTGGAGTTCATATATATATATATATATATAATTATCTAAAATTTAATTCACAACAAACAATTCAATGCCATTCTTGTAATGTTATTTAAAACATTTAGTGCGTTTTTCATTTAGATCTTTTAAGAGTTAAAATGAGAGAGAGAATGTAATACTAGGCCCATACTCAGAACCGGCCCAGGACGAGAGCCCACCCGCCAGAAACGACTTCGTTTTGACGTCATAAAGTACTTTTTCTTTTTCCTTTCTCCCCTCCCCCGTCGGTTGCTCGCTCACTCCCGATTTTCACTCCTTCCAGTCTCTACTTTCCCCACGTCTCTACAGTTTATTTCCTCACAATCTCTCTCTCTCTCTCTCTCTCTCTCTTCGTAAGTTTTCACCACCCCGCAATCCAGCCACGTTGAAGTCCCACGCGCAAGTTTTCCCCAGTGTCGCACCTCCCAGCCCACGCACGGTCAGGCCATGGAGGACCCTGTTATGGTCATGCTAGACACCACCTCATGCTGCCGAGGCCTCCGTGCTCTGTCCTGCAACACATCCAGCCCCAACCCTCTGCTCTAAGCCAAGCCAACCACTGTCGCACCCATCACCACCATTGTCGAACCCAACAACCCCCCGTCTTCCCCACTGTCACAGCCCACGGTAGACGCACAAACCGACAACCAACAAATCACCAACTCTCACCCTCCCATGGCTCGTTCGGCTAACCGCTTAGTACCCGCCGATGGCTCGGTTCAATTATTACTCAGGAATAGAACGTGCAGCTTTTTTCTAGATTAGATATCAATTATTGTTTTCCCATGCTATAGCACCAATATCTCTTTTACCCCTTTCTTTACTCTCTTGTGGTGGCTTCTCGGTTTCCCACCTCTTTTTCTTTCTTTCTTTCTTTTTGCCCTTCTTTATGAAATTAGTGGAATGATGACATATTTCCAAGTCATAGTCTTTCTTTAAGATTTCCACTACTATACATGTCCATCCATGAATTTCATGATGATCGCCAGCTTTATTCCATTTTCAGATATTCATAACCACTGAAAAGTAGCAATCCTTACCAGAAAATTTATGGAAGTTCTTCCCTCCCATAAGCTTCTTTTCCGACTCTGTCTCTTCATATCTCTTCGTATCTCCTCACTTCTGGTTCTCTCCTCAGCTTACTCTCCTCCTGATAATTACTTCATCAACTGTGGAGCACATTCCAACACCACCGTCGATAGCCGAGTCTTCGTTGACGACCGGGATTTCTTACTCGGAAAGGGAGAAACTGTCAAAAACAGCAACTCATCAACAAGCAGCTCACCTCTTTATCAAACGGCAATAATTTTCAAACACCCGTCTTTATATAGGTTTGACATCAACCAGGATGGCACATACATTGTACGCCTCCATTTCTTTGTTTTCTTGTCACATACTGATATGTCTGTTGCTCGGTTCAATGTTTCGGTTTCTGGGCTTGCTCGGTTCAATGTTTCGGTTTCTGGGCTTTCACTTTTGATGAACTATAGCTTCCGAAACGTTGCTAGTTCTCCAAAGATTGAGGAATTCTTGCTCACCATCCCAAAAGGTGAATTTAAAATCTACTTCATACCCTACGAGACATCTTCGGCTTTTGTGAATGCCATAGAAGTTTTTCTTGGCCCCGAGAGCTTCATCCCTGATGAGGCCCCTTACATTACTTCTCAAGGAGCTAAGAGTAATTACAGTCGTTTGAGCTCCAAGGTTCTGCATAAAGTCCATAGGATCGATGTTGGCGCCGACTCTACGTCCCAGCCCGATGAGTTATGGAGGAATTGGGATCCAGACAATGATTACTTACAGAGCCCAAAAAATGAAACATCTGATAAGTACAAAGATGAAACGCCTAATTACTTACCAGAAAGGATCACCAAGTATATTGCCCCAACTTTTGTGTATCAGACGGCGAAACAATTTAAAGATAGTAGCAGCAACTCTAGTTTTCCAAAGATAACTTGGAGTTTTCCTGTCAATAAGAATTCTAAGAACTTTCTTCGGGTCCATTTCTCTGACATAGTAAGTGCAACACCTAATGACTTGTGGTTCAATCTCTCTATCAATAGAAATTTCAGTTTGGAGATCAATCCTTACAATATAACAGAGAGGATGGGCGTTGTTCCATTTTACATCGATTTTGTGGTTGATTCCGATGGTTTGGGATTTGTGAATGCTAGTATCAGCCGAGTGGAAGACTCTCGGATACATAATGCCTTTTTGAATGGGTTGGAGATTCTGGAGGTAGTGAACCAATCAGGTTTCACTCCTCCTAGGGAAATTGAAGTAGGGAAAAAGAAACTCTCCCCTGCTATAATTGGTCCTGCATGTAGTGGGGCTTTTTTCATTTTGGTAATATTGGTGGTGTTGGGTTTGAAATTGAGGAAATCAGGGCATGATCATATTTTGGAAGTGCCTCTGTATGGAGGGTTTAGTTCGCACAACAGGTTGACTCAAAGAGGTCCTAATGCTTCCCTTGCTCCTAGTCTAAACCTTAGTTTAAGGATACCCTTTTCTGATATACTGAGTGCAACGAAGAACTTCAATGCAAAGCTATTGATTGGTGAGGGTGGATTCGGAAAAGTCTATGAAGGAACTCTTAAAAATGGTACTTTTAAAAATGGTACCAAAGTGGCTGTGAAACGAAGTGATCCAGGACATGGGCAGGGTTGGGAGGAATTCCAAACGGAGATCATGGTGTTGTCTCAGATTCGTTACCGCCATCTTGTTTCTTTGATTGGATATTGCGATGAATGGCATGAGATGATATTGGTTTACGAGTTTATGGAAAAGGGGACTCTGAGAGATCACCTCTATCATTCAGATGACAATTATGAGAGATCAACTTCAGTGTCTGAATTATCTTGGGAGCAAAGACTAGAAATCTGCATCGGTGCGGCAAAAGGTCTACACTATCTACACACTGGTCAGGCTGGAGGAATCATTCACCGTGACGTGAAGTCAACAAACATCCTGCTCGATGAACATTATGTGGCTAAAGTTGCTGACTTTGGCCTTTCGAAATCCGGCCTTCCCGATCCAGACAACTTCACCATGGGTGTAAAAGGTAGCTTTGGTTATCTTGATCCAGAATACCTTACAACCCTACAATTGACAGAGAAATCTGATGTATACTCATTTGGAGTTGTACTTCTTGAAGTTCTCTGTGCCAGACCGGCTATTATACAGTCATCTCAGTTGGATGAGGTGAACTTAGCAGAGTGGGGGATGCTGTGGCAAAAGAAAGACCAACTCGAGAACATTATCGATCCAATACTTGTTGGTAAAATTAAACCTAGTTCATTGAGAATATTTGGTGTTATTGTAGAAAAGTGTTTGAAGGCATTTAGTATTGAGAGGCCGACTATGCACGATGTGTTGTATGACCTAAATTATGCACTGCGGCTTCAACAAACTGGAATGCCTAGAGAGCCATTTGAGGATAGCACGACGACTACCATAACTTCATTGGAGTTGCAGCTTCCAGTCGTTTTGAACTTTCCTGTTCATGAAGACGATGGTGCACCCATTGGAGGGGATGATAGTTCTGATATAGAGATAAGTGAAGTCTAACCACTTGTTTGGGTAAGTACTGTCTGGTTTGTATTAGCACCTGAATTAATTGTAATATTTAATTATCGTTTTAAGAATAGACTTTTATTAATAGTTATCAAATCTAGTGTTCCTTGCATTACTTAAATTTTTATTGCCATGAATTTTGTAATACGCTTTAATTTGCAGTTTTGTGTTTAAATTCTAGATAGATGCCACAATATGACGTCTTGAAACACAAAAAGAAGAAGATTGAAACTATAGATATCATCATTCTATAATCTAATGTATCACATCTAACTAAATTTATTTTTATAAAATTGCATATTTATCTTATGATTATCATATATGAAAAAAAAAAGGTTATATGAAGAGAGACTTCCGCGTCTGATCTTCTTTTATTTTTATTTTTTTATTTTAATTTATTTTGACTGGAATGCTCATCTTACTTTTCCTTTTCTTCATTTTTTTCATATTACTTTTTCATAAAGCTGGAACCCGTCCAATATTTCAGCATTGGTGTGGCCCTCCATTTGAAATCAATTATTGACGTACGGGGATTAACTCGGAAGTATATATGTATATATATAGAGTCCTACTCATTCTTCTTACGTCACAAATTATACTTAATTTTTTATATTTCTTATATTTTTTAATAATTTATTTATCGTTCTTATACACTATATTTATTTTATTTTATTTTATTTTTTATAATAAATATGTAGTATATGAATAATAAATAAGATAATTATTTTAATAAAAATAAAATAGAATAAAAAATAATAATTAATAAAAAAATAATTTTAAAGTGGAATGATAGCATCGTGCTGAAAGTCATATTCCACGCAACTTATAAAAGTGCACGATTAGTGGAGATTACTGTACGTTCGAGCATTCAACATCAAGACTGAATTGCAATAAAAAGTAATGGTCAACATCAACTTTATCCCCTATCTTTTAGCTTTCCTTTTTTCCATTTTGATTTGGGCATACGTGATTCAAGATTCATGTACTCCCTTATATACGTTGCTTTTGGGTGCGTGGTCATGAGACATCAGCTTTATATATTCAAATCCTCAGCTGCACTTAACTCTCATTTAGAGGAAAGAAGTAATAACTACCATGTTACAAAAAGTATTGCTACGTTGACAAAAATAAATCTCAGATATCAATTTTTTAAAAATAAATATGTGAAACTTTTACATCTTAAAAATTATATAAATAGAACTTTAAAATTGTGGTATGAAATTGGTAATTTAATTTATTATATTTTGAAGGTCAATTATTTGTAGCGTACCTAACAGCAAACTCTTTATGGTATGAGCACTCGTCACTTCAAAATAGTGTTCGAAACATGCCTCAAAATTCTTACTTTTTTTTGTCAGTATTGTCAACATGATTCGTTTCCTCTCTTCTTTTTACCGTTTTGTTTTTAGCTTGGAAATGCGCTTCGAAGTGACATCGAATAAATACTTTAGCATTGCTGTGGGCCTGTGGCCCCCTGTGAAATGAATTATTGATGAGGAAATTAGCGGGTCACATCTCTTGACTCAGTTTGTTTTGAGCGTGTTTCACGTCACCACACACACCCAATCACTTAGCAACTAAAAAATAAATGAGATTTGGAGGTTTGTGAAAACATCTTAGGCATCTTGTCAGTGAAAATAATAAAGATTTCACTAATCATAAAAGAAGATGGACCCTGCTGTCACACTTTTTTTTTTTCTCTTTTTATTGATATTGGAAATTGGGAAGGGATCGAACTCAAGACTATTTTTGAGATTGGGTCTGTCATACTGAGTGATATAAATAGTCCTTAATATCTTTTGTTTGATGTGATAACTTCGTAATCGCATATTTTAAATTCAAGTTAGGAGATATACAAACTTTATTTATTAAAAATAAAGTAAAAACATCTCTTTCGAGGTTATTGGGCAGTTATCCTTTCGGTAATAAATGTTTATATCCTTCCAATGTCATGTACAAAGTTTTGAAAACTGTTATAGTGACGGTTTTAGTCGAGGTTTTAATATTAATATAGTTTTAAATAATTTATATATAGATAAATTAATTATATATATAATCTATATTTCAAAATAACAATAATACAAGTCTTAAATATATTTACAGCACTGCATAAATATTTACAATAAAAATAGACAACATAATCGTCAAGATTGAAGATAACTAAACAACAAAAATATAAATCCCATGTTCTCACGTAGAGTAATGATACAGCCACCGTTATATTGTCCTATTTTTGCTTCCTGCTTGACGTGGAAATGCTACTGTGGCATTTAGATTTTTTTATTCTTTTTTTAAACTCATTTATTTACTTCTTTCTTGGGATGTCCCTATTTTAGATTCCCTCCAAACCCCCGACTTGCTTCTCGACATGCTGCCTTCTTCTCCTCAACAGATTCCCTCTCCCCCGATCTCCATAACGGTGGTTGTAGCATTTTCTGTTGTGATTTTTACTCCATTTGTTCAGCCTTATCACGTTGTCCCTTGTTAAGTAGAGTCGGCAAAGCATATGTGGGAAAAAAATTAAAAGGGGAAACAAGTAACGCCATGGTTGCATTGGACCGAAGACTCTTGATCGAGAGTGCAAGTACAGTAACCCATAACAACGGGGCATGCAGGCCCAGTAGGTAACCATTGTTAAATGGCCATTCTCCATTTACTGAGTTATGAGTCTTCTATCTCACGTCAGGTAGCATATCTGTAACATTTGCGATTATAAATATTTTCCCGACTTAGAAATTCTACTGAAGAATTGGAGATAGAAAGAAATATGAAAGATGCATTAACATCGCTAATTTACATGATAGTTTTGAATATAACACGAGTAGCCTACTTACAAATTATTTATATTTGCCTAACAATTTCACAACTTTCCTTAAAAAAACAAAGAGAAAAAGTGGGAATGTATTTCCAGAGAAAAGAAAAGGGGTTGCATTTGAGGGAAGAAGAGAATACAATCCTTCCCGCTGTGAAAACAAAATTGGGAGTTCCCAAGGGCCTTTCTTTTGACGAGTTTAAAAGCTGAATTTAAAACAAAAAATTTCAAATTTGGAAGTTTGGAATATGGAAATTTCCAATTCATTTACATCTTTGAATCTGACTGGTCAATGAGTTAGACCTTCCCTTCCCTGTTAGAATATTTTAAATGTGGGCTGCTATTGATTGCTGCTTTATAAAAACGTGTTAGATATAAATAGCTCATAATGATATTTTGGTTAAACCCAATAAGTTATGCGATCATTTTGGGGTTTATTGCACCTTAGTAAAATAGGATTATATCTTATTTAAAATGTGGTTAATTGTATGTAGGCCTAGAAGTTCAAGGGTCTTATTCTGTTTTTCTAGACCCATTGGGTTTTGGAGTTTTTAATGGGAGGACTCCACATAAGACTTCTATATATATGGCTAGGTCCCCTCTCCTCTCCAGGTTTTGTGTCTTTTGGCTTGCCCCATTGATAGCTAATACTTTTGTGAGGAGAAGGAGGGGAAGAGTTGGCCACTAATATTTTTCGTGGGATTCCAATTTTGCTTTCAAGGTGGCTTCCGCAGGTATGATATCTATATTTTATAATCTTTTGTTTATTAAGATTCTTCTCTCTAGCATGTGTTTCCAGTTTCGATTTTTTTTTTTAACACTTGGTATCAGAGCCGGTCATGCTAGGATTAGAATCTTTCATATAACTTGGTATCATTTGTTGTTTCGTTTGTTCCGAAAGCAATGTTATTTGTATATTTCTTTGCTTCTCCGTGGGTTTTCTAATTCCATATTTGGTTGAAAAGTCAGATGATATCTTCATATTCTTCTTTTTCTTATTACTCCTGTCGTTATTGTTGTTTTTCCTTGTTAAAGATTATACGGATTACATTTAATTTGTAATTTTCTTTTAAGTTGATACCCATTATTTTAAAACACTGTATATGTGTTTTTCGGGTATTTTATATTGTTTTCCCTAAATTAATTTTATTTTTTGATCCAAGAATTGCAAGAAATTGAGAAAAATCCGTTTGAAAACCCTTTGACCCGAATTTCAGACCCGCGACCCGATTATGACCCGGCTGGAGGTAGAAGATGAATTCTCCTCCAGCCTTGTCAATGCCCACTTGCACCAAGTGGCGCGTGCGGCGCGTGACGACATATAGAGAGTGTTTTTTGCTCGTTTCTTTTTCCAGTATTCATTCACTCGCCCTATTAATTTTTTCTATATTATTTGAAAAAATTTTGTACGACCATAAGACACTGTTTTATAATTTAGAGCATTATTTACATTTTTTTTTTGGAGTTACAGTATACTGAAAATTGTGATACATTTTCTTGTGAATGTTCAATGCCTTATAAGATGTATGGATATGTGTACTCTCTCTAAGCATGAATGTGGATGCATGTTTTTTTTTTTTTTTTTTTTTTTGTAACTTATTATAAACATTCTTTTGTAAATACATGCTTGATCTGTTTATATTATTTTTGTCTATCAATCACATTTGTATTCTGACTTTGATTATGTCAAGTTGATGATTATGATTATCTTTTTTTGTGATTGAATTAAAAAAAAAAAAAATTGCACATAATATCTTGCCCAAAGGTGTTATTGTGTGTGATATTTTAGAAAATTGTGAGAAGTAGTTAATAAGATTGCATTAGTTTAGAAATTTCCTTCTGCCTAAAGGTGATGGTATTTTGAAAACTGATTTGAGTTTATTAATTTGTTTCTTTATATGTTTTAAGAGTACCTTATAGCATGTTGTTCAGTTAGTCCAAAGGTAACTTTACAATGATGCACCGAGGCTCTTACTGATATGTTTTAAGAGTACATTATAGTATGTTGTTTAGTCAGCCCAAAGGTGACTTTACAATGATACACCAAGGCTCTTATCGTAAAGAAGCTCATATGGTTCCGAGATTATTTCCGAGCTGTCTAATTAATAGCCCATATTAATTAGACAGATTTGTTATCATCCATTGATTGCATGCTTTAGTTTTGGATGATATTTGAATAATATGTATTATTTCATGTTTCCACAGTTTTGAGTGCCTCCTCTATTTCAAGTCAATTATCTGCTATTGAAACTTTGACTGGAAATAATTATGTGAGATGGAAAAGAGATGTAGAAATTGCACTTGGTCTTTTGGGTTTGGATTTTGCCTTGGAAGAGCAGTCTTCAAAACCTACTGATAAGAGCACTGCTGAATATGTGGTTGAGTATCAAAAGTGGGAAAGAGCTAACAGGCTTTGTTTAAAAATCATCAAACGTTCTATATCTGATTCCATTATGGGAGCTATTCCGGACAATGACAATGCTAAGAACTTTTTGGGTGCCATAGGACAAATGTTTATTGAATCTGATAAAGCTGAAACTGGAGACCTGATGGATAGACTGATGAGTATGAAATATGATGGTTCAAATGGAGTTAGGGAATACATTATGAAGATGATTCATATATCCTCTAAACTAGAAGCCCTTAAAATTCCCATTGCAGAGCCTTTTCTGGTATATCATGTTCTCAATAGCCTTCCTAGCCAGTTTAATCAGTTAAATGTTGCTTACAATGCTCAGCGGGATAAATGGGATCTAAATGATTTAATTGTGGTATGTGCCCAAGAGGAGTATAGGATGCGTCGTGAGACTGTTGAAACTGTGCAATTAGCTTTTCAGCCACAACAAAACAAGGGGTCTTCTCATAATCATAAGCCGAAGTTTCAAAAAGGTAATAAGTCACACCAAAATGAGCACAATAAAAGATTTGGAGGTCAGACTTCTGGTGGTTTTAAAGAAATTATAATGAATAGTGATCAGTGTAAGTTTTGTAAAAAGAAAGGTCATTGGCAAAAAGATTGTTTTAAGTTTAAGACATGGCTAGAGAAAAAGAAGAAGAAGAACTCGACAGGTATCTCCTTGGCCTTAGTTTGTTTTGAGTCTTCTTTGGTTGATGTACCTTTAAATTCTTGGTGGATAGACTCTGGTGCAAGTATTCATATTGCGAATTCGTTGCAGGGGTTCGTAAGCAAAAGGAGGCCAAGTGAGAATGAAGTGAGCTTGTGTGTTGGGAATGGAGTTCATGTGAATGTCGAGTTTATAGGAGTAGTAAAGTTATATTTGGATTCTGGTTTTTCTCTTGTTTTGGAGAACACAGTTTTTGTACCCACAATGAGACGGAATTTGATTTCTATATCAAAACTTGATAATTCTGGTTTTTCATTTAAGTTTGGTAATGGAAAAGTTGAATTGTTTTATGATTATCGTCTGGTTGGAAATGATCTCTTATGTGATGGTTTATATAGAATGTCTTTGAATTCTTTTGGTGAAGTCTCTTGCGTTACCAATGTAGCGAAGAAAAGGCCTTTAATCCGTGAATCATCTTCTATGTTCTGGCACAAGAGATTAGGGCACATTTCAAATGATAGAATGGAGAGATTGATAAAAGCTGAGATACTTCCCTCTCTAGATTTTTCAGATTTTAACACTTGTGTGGACTGTATAAGAGGAAAGTTGACTAAATCCACAAGGAAGGGTTCTACTAGGAGTGACAGTATTTTGGACTTAATACATACTGATATCAGTGGACCTTTACCTTCTACCATATGTGGAAATAAGTACTTCATAACTTTTATTGATGATTTCTCTCGATATGGATATGTTTATCTGATTAATGATAAATCTATTGCTCTTGAGAAATTTAAGATTTTCAAAATAGAAGTAGAGAAACAATGTGGAAAAAGCATTAAAGTTGTAAGATCTGACCGTGGTGGTGAATATTATGGGAAGTATGATGAATCTGGTCAAAATATGGGTGATTTTGCAAAATTTTTACAAGGATGTGGAATAGTGCCTCAATACACTATGCCTAGAACACCCGAGCAAAATGGTGTTTCTGAAAGACGTAATCGGACTCTGAAGGATATGGTTAGGAGTATGATGAGCAGAACAAATTTACCAGAATATCTATGGGGTGAAGATTTGAAAACTGCCATGTACATTTTAAACAGGGTTCCTAGTAAAGCTGTTTCAAAAACTCCTTTTGAATTGTGGACAGGCCGTAAGCCAAGTTTAGCTCATCTCAAAGTTTTGGGATGTCCAGCTGAGGTTAGAATTTATAATCCTCTTGAAAAGAAATTAGACCCAAAATCTACCTTTGGTTATTTTGTTGGGTATCCTGATAGATCAAAAGGATATAAATTCTATTGTCCTAATCGTGGTACCAGAATAGTTGAGTCCATTACTACTAAATTTTTGGAGAATGATGTTGGTGACAGTGGGAGTTCTGTATTGAAAGAATTTTTTGTTGAACCAGATCCAGTTGTTGTTTCGATCCCTGTTATACAAGAAAGAGTTGTTTCTCAACCAATTGAAATTATTAGTGAAGAATCTGGGCAACAAGAAGAACTTCCAACAGTGATTGAATCAGTTTCTGAGCCACAAGTGAGAAGATCACAAAGGGAAAGAAGGTCTGCATTGCCTAATGATTACATTGTATATTTGTCAGAAAGTGATTTTAATATTGGGCACATAGTTAATCCTATTACTTTTAAGCAAGCCTTGACATGTCCTGAGTCAGATAAATGGTTAAGTGCTATGGAAGATGAAATGAATTCTATGGAGAAGAATAGAGTCTGGGAACTTGTTGAAATTCCTCAAAATGCTAAGGCTATAGACAACAAGTGGATTTTCAAAAGTAAACTGGACTCAAAAGGAAATGTTGAACGAAAGAAGGCAAGATTAGTTGCAAAAGGATTTACTCAGCGAGAGGGCGTTGACTATACTGAAACATTTTCACCAGTTTCATCAAAAGATTCTTTTAGAATTATCATGGCACTTGTAGCACATTATAATTTGGAGCTTCATCAGATGGATGTGAAGACAGCGTTTTTAAATGGAGATCTTGGTGAAGAGGTTTATATGAGACAACTTGAAGGTTTTATTGAGAAGGGAAAAGAAAACTTGGTATGTAAGTTAAATAAGTCCTTATATAGCCTGAAACAAGCATCTCGACAGTGGTATTTGAAATTTGATGAGATTGTAACTTCTCTCGGTTTTGTTGAAATTAAAGTTGACCAGTGCATATATCGAAGGACTAGTGGGAGAAATTTTATTTTTCTCATTCTATATGTTGATGATATTTTGCTTGCTAGCAGTAACTTGGGATTACTTCATGAAACAAAGAAAATGTTATCTGCTAATTTTGAAATGAAAGATCTTGGAGAAGTTTCTTTTGTGCTTGGCATTGAAATTTGTCGTGATAGAGCTCGTGGTTTATTGGGACTTTCTCAGAAAGCTTATATACGGCGTATACTACAGAGATTTGAAATGCAAAACTGTGCACCTGGTGATGTACCCATTATAAAAGGAGATAAGTTTAACAAAACTCAATGTCCTAGAAATGAGTTCGAGAGGGAATCTATGAAGAATATTCTGTATGCTAGTACTGTAGGGAGTTTGATGTATGCTTAAGTTTGCACTAGACCAGATATTGCCTATGCAGTCAATGTTCTTAGTAGGTTTCAATCAAATCCAGGGCAAGAGCATTGGAAAGCAGCTAAGAAAGTTATGAGATACTTGAAGAAGACTGAATGTTATATGCTCACTTTCCAGCGTTCAAATCACCTTGAGGTGGTAGGCTACTCAGATTCTGATTTTGCTGGATGTCAAGATGATTTGAAATCAACCTCTGGTTATGTTTTTATGTTAGCTGGAGGTGCTATTTTTTGGAAAAGTGTTAAGCAAACTTTGGTGGCGTCTTCTACTATGCAAGCTGAATTTGTAGCATGTTATGGAGCTACTATCCAAGCTGTTTGGTTAAGAAATTTTATTTCTGGACTGAATGTTGTTGATTCCATCTTGAAGCCTATTACTATTTATTGTGATAACAGTGTAGCAGTGTTCTTCTCAAAGAATAATAAGAGCTCTAGTGGGTCCAAGCACATTGACATCAAGTATTTGGTGGTCAGAGACAGAGTTAAGGAAGGACAGACAAAGATAGAGCATATAAATACAGAGACGATGTTTGCAGATCCTTTGACTAAGGGACTTGCTCCTAAAGTTTTTAAAACTCATGTTGCTAATATGGGTATTGTGGAAACATTTGATGTTTTTGGTTAGTGGGAGTTACTTATGTAAAAAGAACTACGTTTTGGCTTGATCCCTTTACAGGGTACGTAGGCAACCCATATGTTATTTGGGTACAGCTTCTTTCAATAATAATATATATCTCCCATATCCATAAACTATGTTTTGAGCATGCATATGGCTTATGTCTTTTATTATGATTTTATTAAAATCTCGAGATACTATGGATAAAGACATAAGATGAGTCTCTTTTAGAGACATGTGGCTTCATTTTGAAGCATTATGAGGACTGATATGAATTAGCACAGCTTTTGATCACATTGGTGCTAAGATCATACTACATTCTACCACATTTGGTCGGAGGATGGGGATCCATGTCGATGGGGATATTAGCATTTGTAATTGTGGAGTGGTCTTACATCTTTTAAGTGGTGTAACGACTTCCATGTTCGATGTTGATATTCTTGTTGGACCGGATCGTGTTTTATAAGGTGCTATCATTTGAGCTGTTTTATGTGGCCACCTATGTTGTCTAACCCGTGAGTCTTTTTCAAAATAAGTTTTATTTTACAGCAATCAAAATTGCCCAAGTGGGAGAATGTTAGAATATTTTAAATGTGGGCTGCTATTGATTGCTGCTTTATAAAAACGTGTTAGATATAAATAGCTCATAATAGTATTTTGGTTAAACCCAATAAGTTATGCGATCATTTTGGGGTTTATTGCACCTTAGTAAAATAGGATTATATCCTATTTAAAATGTGGTTAATTGTATGTAGGCCTAGAAATTCAAGAGTCTTATTCTGTTTTTCTAGACCCATTGGGTTTTGGAGTTTTTAATGGGATAACTCCACATAAGACTTCTATATATATGGCTAGGTCCCCTCTCCTCTCCAGGTTTTGTGTTTTTTGGCTTGCCCCATTGATAGCTAATACTTTTGTGAGGAGAAGGAGGGGAAGAGTTGACCACTAATATTTTTCGTGGGATTCCAATTTTGCTTTCAAGATGGCTTCCGCAGGTATGATATCTATATTTTATAATCTTTTGTTTATTAAGATTCTTCTCTCTAGCATGTGTTTCCAGTTTCGATTTTTTTTTTTTTTTAACATTCCTTTCCCATGCTAATGCCACACTTGTCTGCTGGGGAGAAAAGAGGAAGGTGTCAAGATGCAGGTTGAGAGTTTGGAGGGAATCTGAAATGGGGGTATCTCAGGAGAAAAGTAAGTAAAGAGAAGCCACAATGCATTCCCGCGTCAAGCAAGAAAAGCGGTGGCTATAGCATTTTCTTTTCGCATATGGAGTAGTGAGATCTCTTGAAAAGTCAACATCGTATACTTAAAATACTAAGATGGGAGTTGTACATAGGTAAAAATTTAAAATGAATCTTGCTACAACCGCATGCAAAAGTTACTAATAGTGGCCATTGAATGGGTTATTATTATTATTATTATTATTATTATTTAAAAATACTTTCTTATTCATTAAGTTAAAGAGAGAGAGAATCGGTTGCCTTTTTTATTTGGAATTTCCATTTAAAATCTCTCTGAAACGTCAATATTGTACAGTACCAAAGTGGTAGTTGTGGAGTAGGTAAAATTTTGAAAAACCGGGACTTTGAGTTTCAAAATCACTCAACTACAAAAATGCCCTTTGGTACTAATGCTAATTACAAAATCACCATCCACCATCAACCTTCATTCTGGACCCATTTTTGTAAAAGACAATGCTAGGGATCCCGCTGACTTGTCCCGTTAACCTCTTTTTTTTTTTTGAATTTTTTTTTATAGAAAGATTAAGAAAATTATATTTAATTATATTGTGAATTTTATTCATTTTTTAAAAATATTTAAAAGTGTTAAAAAAATGATATGAAAAAAGTAAAAAAAAAAACATTTTTAAATATCATTTTTTTAACACTTTTAAATATTTTAAAAAAATAAATAAAATTCACAATATAATTAAATATAATTTTCTTAATCTTTCTGTAAAAAAAATTCAAAAAAAAAGGGGGAGCGGGACAAGTTAGTGGGATCCCCCAGCGGGATTCCTATCATCTTCCTTTTGTAAAACGGTCGAAAGATGAATTTTAAATGAGTATATACAATTTTGAGATATGCAATTATTGCGTATAGTTTTTTAAAAATAAAATAAAGCCTATCATAAAAAATAATTTTTTTTCATTTACATCTCAAACTTATATATTTTATCAAAAAAAAAAAAACAGTGAGTACAAAATTTACAGATCCTCAAATATAAATCATTTTTCATTTTGAATAATAAACTTTAGAATTGTGGTATGAAATTGGTGATATACTTTTTTTTTTAATTTGGAGGTAAATTATCTATAGCGTAGCTAATAGCAAACTCTTTATTGGATGAACACTCGTCACTTTAAAATGAATAATTCTATATGAAGAATTTTACACCACACCCACATTATCATTAAAATCCGTATTTATTTCTGATTTTTTTTTTCTAGGTATTGTCAACGTGATTCGATTCCCTCTCTTTTGTTTTTAGCTTAATGCACTTCATATTACTTGAAATGACACATCCAATTACTACTTTAGCATTGCTGTGGCCACCCTGTGAACTGAATTTTCCCATTTATCAATAGCTAATTGGAATGTATTAAAAGCTTCTGCCTAAAGTCATGACTTTTGGAGATAGAATGCCATATTCAATTAATAGTGAAAGATTAAATAATCACCTTATAATATAAATTATAACCACGTGTTGTAACACCATTATTAATAGTTTTTGCTATTTTACTTTCCAAACAAGAGAGATAAAAGAAATGGGAAGAAGACAATATTATTGGTGGGGTTAGGAAATTACGAATCCATCTTTTATAATTTTATTTTTATTATATTATATTTTTTACTACTTATAATAACTAAAAGGAAAACCATAATTCAAGGTTAACATCAACCTTCATGGCAACCAGGTTTTGAGATCCCGATGACATGAATTTCAGTTCTTATGATCAGATCTCACGCCAGGATTAACATTTTCTACTCTCTTCTGTATCATGAGTTCTATTTAAGGCAGACTCACGGCCTCAATTCGTATCAAACTAATTATTGATGGGACTTATTATTTTTAATTTTTTTAAAAAATAAATTAAATCATTCTGAATATACACCATATATTTAAACGCATATCTCAAAATATTTAAATTTAAATATATCTCAATAGGACCTATAAAATACTACTATTTATAAATCAATTCAAATCATCTGAAATCATATTAGTATCCAAACGTAGTCAAACTCCTTACTTGACAACATGCAAGTCAATGTAATAGTCATAGAACTCATTTCAGGTTAAATGTTGTAGAAAACAAATTGTTTTTTTTTTTAATTATTTTTATAATTAGACTAATATTGATATAGTTTTAAGGTGTGTAAGTTTGGTACACTCTTATTAAAAATAAGAGAAATCTATACACCACATCATTGTCTCATTATATATGATGTGATGCATTTATTACCATTTGATGATAAATAAGCATTTAATAAATTATCACATTTTACTTAGTAGAATGCAAGTAGGATGGTAATATGGTGTATATCATTTTTTTATTAAAAAATAATTTTTCATATGTGACCTAAATTTACCCTTTTTTAAAAATAAAAATAAAAAAGAGTAAAATTTTCACATCTTAGGACTAAGGGATGTACATTGAATCGTTTAAGCATATTATTTTGGATCTGGGCCGGAGGCAGTACACGACTTGCTTTTTAGTCCATTCCAGATTGGGTCGTCCCAACTTGCGATAGAGCTTCTAGCAATAATTTTTTTATTTTAAAGAAAAAGATAATCATGATTTGTTGTATCACTGATATAATCCGATCAGAAGTGCTATGTACAGTCGCCGCATACAGTCGGCGTAGAGTCGGCTGACGTGGCAATTAAAAATTAAAAAAAAAAAAGGTTAGTATAGAGCCGAAATAGGGTTACCATTTTCGGAATGAAATGTGTTTTCCCCCTTCTTGCGTTGCACAGGTGTGGTCTTCAGCTCCATTTCTCAAGGTCGTCTTCAAGCTCCTCTTTTGAAGATCCTCTTCCAAGCTCGTCTTCATTAGAGCAACAGTGTCCAGGTGTAGAAGTATTAGAAACTAGCAGCTCGGTTATTTTCATACATGCTTCTAGAGAAGTTTCAGACCGTGGAGTTGGTGAGTTGGGTTATGCGGCTTCGTGGTCTTCAAATTTTGAAGTGATATGTGTGGATATTTGTGTGGGTCTTCTCCCTCGTGTGGCTCATCGTCGTCATGTGGGTTATCTTCCTCTTGTGGGTCATCTTCAAGAGGCCGTAGCCACTACCATCGAGCTAGTCGTCACTGAACTGTAAAACAGTTCAGCAACTATACAATGGTAAAGAACGTATTTTGCGTTGCTCATGTTTATTGATTTCTTGGTTGTGGTTTTGCTAGGAACAATATTGACCAAATCTGTTGGTTTGGAACAAAATTGCTTTCAGGTAGAGTTAATTGCTCAGAAATATAAAGATTTTGTGCTTCTGATAAACGGAAACTCATTATTAGTTATAGTGATGGTATTAGGCTGAAAGTGACCAACAAATGAGGATGTTTATGAAGATTTTAACTTTACCAAAACTTTGTGGCTCTGGTGATTTTAATAACATGTCCCCCAGCAGATTTTATTGAAGTCACACCACGAAAGAAGATTCAATTAAAAGAAATCAATGGTCCAGATAATTTCTTTGAGAGATGTTTCCGTGTGCATGGATATTTGAAGTGGGCTTCCACTATGGAATTTTCAGAGCACTAATTCCTTTGCTGTAAGCCTACTAGGCTAAATTTATAGAAGTCTAAGGAGTACTACTAATCAAGTAGTGCCAAGTTCTACTCCAAAGCTCTTTGTAGCTAACAAAATAGTTTTACCAGGTAAAATGACTTGATTGGACAATTAATTGTATTCAATTCTATCTATTTCAATCATAATCAATAGCTTGTGATGTCACAATGGTATCAGATAAAAAACAGAATATTATATAGAGAAGGATATGATATTATAAGCAACATGTAAACCCTTCCCGGCCAAAAGTTTTGAAGACCTAGAATTAGAGTCCTAATTTCCTTTTATAACATGGATTTTTTTGGCAATATATCGATGCTGCATTCATTTCACAATTTATAAGCATGTTTGAGGCAAAAGATCAAATAATAGATGATGTTTATAACATTTGTTAAATGTGTAGACAATCCCATGGACATTTGCATGTGCATGAATCCATGGTCATTGATATTATTCCCAAAGATTTACCTTGGATATTGAACAATTACTACAGGGCATTGGAAACGGGGAAGAACACCCATCTCCGCTACCAGCATCTACCTCAAATCTCCCAACCTCAGTATGCTATTGTAAAATTTATTAAACTTATTGAAATGGGTCTGCTCAATGTTTATCATCCTAATTATCATTATTATACAAATTTAGGACATCCCTCAAACTAGTACAATGAACTTGCCAAATTACATGCACGGCTATTATGGACCACAGTTTTCATGGACACCAACCTTTTTGCCATATGCAGATGGCAACTAATATACAAGCAACATTGAGCAGGTGGTTAACTTAGTTCTTGTCTTTTAATGTATAAGTTTGGTTTTTGTGGAGTTTAATTGCTCTAATTTTTTTATGTAGAATGCTGGTTACCCATTTCAATATGGGATGAGACCGTCGACTCCCATCGGCTCTACAAGCTCTGTAACGAGTGCAAGAGTTAGTGAAGAAACTACACAAAATCGTAAGGAAATTGAAACACCAAGTCCTTCCTCTAGAATTGATGAAGGAAGTAAAGAGGATATACCAAATTGCCGGGAAACCAACGATGGCACAACTGGGTCACCACAGTTAGTGCAACTGGATGGTGGTGATATAATAGAGGAGCCAAAGTCGGGGATGGAATTCAAATCATTTGAAGATTTACAAAGCTATTATAAGGATTATGCTAAGAAATGTGGGTTTGGCGTGATGACACAAAGGAGTGAGAGGGGAGAGGATCAAAGTATCAGATATATCACCCTTGGATGTGCCTGCGGAGGGAAGGCTCGAAATAGGAGTTTAAATGTTGCCAACCCACTTCCGACCGGAAAGACGGACTGTAAGGCAAACATTAATGCATTAAAAGTTGAGGGGAAGATGTGGTTAACAACAGTCCATAATACACATAATCATGGCCTTAGTCCAAAGAAATCCCGCTTCTTTTGATATAATAGAGAAGTGAGTGAGACCATAAAAAAAGTTCTTGACACAAACGACTTGGCTGGCATCCGAATAAATAAGAATTTTGGATCTCTTGTCGTTGGTGCAAGTTTCACATTTAAAGACTAAGGGCTCAGCCCTTAGTGTTAGCTGTAACATATCCAGAAACCAACATGGGTCTACTGAAATATAGATCAATTTATTCACATTTGAAAATACAACACGTGATATTCAGATGTAATGCACCATCATAATGCTCTATTTCAAATAACAACACTTCTCAATCAGATTACAATCCAACTTCAAATTACAACCACTCACAGAATACACAAAATCATGAGACAACACTTCTGAAAGTTTGCTTCCCAGTTCAGAGTAACATCCACCATCAGAAACCACAAAATAAAATTACATCATATTATTAGGAAACATGGCTTCCCAGTTCTTCTTTACATCAACCATCACAAACCACAAAATAACTTGCCAGATCAGAGTAACTTAAACTACATATTTACAATAACTTAAGAGAAATCAATTCTGAGCTTGGTTAGACAGCAAAATGTAACATGATACAACAATGGCAACAGCCCAATACAGATAGAGTAGTGTGCGTGAACGCCTATTTTCAGCTTCTTGCTTTAAAAGCACCAAGTCCTTCTTCTGAACCTCCTCAAGTATATTGTATAACATTTTCTCAATCGCATCAGCTCTCTTCCGGAACTTAATCTCCCTCTGTTGAAAATCGTCGAGTATCCTTTTCAGCTCTTCATCCTTCCTTAATAGTTCAATTTTAATTTGGTGAAGTTCTTGCTCTATGTCCAAAGTACCATCCACCCACTTAAAGAACTTGCAAAATGTTAAGCCCTGCTCATTTTATCCAAAAGAGGCAAACTGAGTTAGATATACTTATAATTAAACAGAATCTTTAGGAAATATATGCAAAGAAATGTTTTACCTCATTGTTGTACTTTGGACAGCCAAAGAAGAGACATCCTGAATTTCTGGGAGTATTTAAGTATCTCAGTGTGGCCTCAACCTCACAGAAGCATAAAGGTTGGCTCACAGTACGTTTACCAAAGGATGTGGAAGAAGTTGAGAGTGATGACATTCTAACATGAAACAGTCGGGTTGATTACAAATAGACAATATCATGCACATAATAACTGATTCATAACATTAAAACACATTGATAGCTAAATACTTCCTAAACAGAACAAGTAAAATCATAATACAGAGGTCACATTTAGTGGAAATCACATTGTTGGCTCACATTTAATCAAGATGAAGTCTACATAAAGACGCTCTAAACAGAACAATCGGGTTGATTACAAACAGACAATAGGATGCACATAATAACTGATTCATAACATTAAAACACATTGATAGTTAAATACTTCCTAAACAAAACAAGTAAAATCATAATACAGAGGTCACATTTAGTGAAAATCACATTGTTGGCTCACATTTAATCAAGATGAAGTCTACATAAAGACGCTCTAAACAGAACAATCGGGTTGATTACAAACAAACAATATCATGCACATAATAACTGATTCATAACATTAAAACACATTAATAGCTAAATACTTCTTAAACAGAACAAGTAAAATCATAATACAGAGGTCACATTTAGTGGAAATCACATTGTTGGCTCACATTTAATCAGGATGAAGTCTACATAAAGACGCTCTAAACAGAACAATCGGGTTGATTACAAACAGACAATATCATGCACATAATAACTGATTCATAACATTAAAACACATTGATAGCTAAATACTTCATAAACAAAACAAGTAAACATAATATCATGCACATAATAACTGATTCATAACATTTAAAATGATTGATAGCTAAATACTTCCTAAACAGAACAATCCAACCATTCTGGAAATTGATCTAGGAATTAACAACTCAAGCAGAATAGGAAATAAAACTCAACTTCGGTTGGTCACTTTCAACTGCATTCATTCCCAATTCTTCGTAATTAATAACCTGCAGACGAAATAATAGAAGAATCAGATTTTTAAACAGAAATAAATAACATAAATACAATGCATAAAAATCATTTATTGAAACACATAAGCCAGGGGGAGTTACCAACCTTGAGTGGGTTCTCTCAATAATTGCCCAGTGCCCAAACCCCAACTCCAAAAATTGGGTTTCTCGGGTTAGGGTTTCGGGAGTTAGGGTTTCAAGAGTTAGGGTTTCTAGAGTTAGGGTTTCTAGAGTTAGGGTTAAGGTTAGGGTTCGGGAGTTAGGGTTAGGGTTTCGACAGTTAGATTTTGGGTTAGGGTTAGGGTTAGGGTTTCAGCAGTTAGATTTAGGGTTAGGGTTAGGGTTAGGGTTTCAGGAGTTAGGGTTTCGGGAGTAAATGTGGATTAGGACTTCGGGAGTTAGGGTTAGGGGTTCTGCAGATTTTGAGAAAGAAACAGATCTAAAGAAATCTGACAATGGAAAACCAATCTTAATGAACCCAGACTGCAAAGAGAAACCAAGGGGCAAAATCTGCAAAAAAAATTGTGAAATCGAAAGAGAAAACCGAGCCTTGCAAAAGACCAAACCCAGACTGCAAAGAGAAACCGAGAGGAAAAAACTCCATACTGCAAAGAGAAACCGAGAGGAAAAAACTGGAAAAACCTTTTCTTCTATAAAGAGATTCAAGCACCCATGGTTAAATCCAGCCTTCGACAAGATAAACAATGAAATCTATAAAGAGATTCAAGCACCCATGGTTAAATCCAGCCTTTGAAAAGATAAACAAACTATAACATCAACATACTTGCTCAAAACGATCTGCAAAAGCGAAGATCTCAGACAAATGAGAAAAAAAAAAAAAACAAAGCCACACAGCACACGAGGAAGACAAGCTTATCGTTCGTCAGGTTCGCAGGGCTAGGGTTAGGGTTGATGGCGAACGGGAGATGAAAGGGGCGAATGAGGGGAGAACAGGAGACGAAAGGGGCGAATGGGAAAATGGGAGATGAAAGGGACTTCTGGAGTTGGACAACAATTATGGGAGACGAAAGGGCTGAAGGAGTGGAATGGCGCAAGTTCGACAATACGCACCGTTTCATTAACTTTGGCTGCCACGTCGGACGCGACTACGCGGCGCTTACCCGATACGCTTCCCATAATCATTTTCCGAATCCGATTAAGCTGATGAAGACCCTGTTTTTTTGCTGGTCCACTAGAGTTCAATGCTAAAACTACTCTCCTCCAATTGCAGAAGAAATTTAAATCTTTGGGAAAATTCGAAGCTTTTGACTTGTCAATGCTTTTTAATAGTTTTAAGCTGGCTTGTCGATCCATAATTCAACTGAAAAATCTGCAGAAGGCCAATCCTGGACCCCTCCTTCAAGCTTTCCATGTTAGTTCCACTTCAAGGTCCAATGGAAAGCATGCAACTTTTCTCCACAATTTTCATGGAAAATCTTCTGTCTCTCTTCTTCTTTTTCTCCTCCAGTTCTAGTCCCTCCAGTTTCTGTCTTAGGTAGATTATTCTCTCCCAGATAAGTATTTCATCAATTGTGGCTCTCCTAACAACGTCTACACCGGCCTTCCAATTCCATTTCCTTTACGGATTAGAACAGAGTCGCGATTGATAGCAACCAGTCTTCAACTGCATCACCTCTCTATCAGACAACAAGAATTTTTATTCAAAACTGTTCGTATGAGTTCGATATTGACACCAATGGTACTTATTTTGTTCGCCTCCATTTCTTTGCTTTCGCCTCCCCAAGTACTCCAACAAATCTCTCCACAACGCTTTTTGACGTTTGGACTTCTGGATTCTCACTGTTGCTTAATTTCACTGCCAAAAACAATAGCTACTCTTCTATAACAGAGGAATTCTTACTTAGAATACCCGATCCTGGCAAACCCGAAGGGTATTTTGTACCCCGGGGATCATCGTTTGCATTTATAAATGCCATGGAAGTCTTCCTTGCCCCTAACGATCTGATCAATGATACAGCCAACATGTTACTGCTGCAGAAAGCACCAATGATTACAAGGGTGTGCTATCTAAGGCTTTGCACACCATTTACAGGATAAATGTTGGAGGCCCAATTGTCACACCGAAAAATGACACGCTATTGAGAAGGCAACGGATGTATCCTAGCCAAGTAGCCCTAGTTACAAGCTGGGTTATGCTAGTCAGTGTACTGCTCCTGCTATTGTCTACCAGACAGCAAAAGAGATAATTAATAGTTCTAGCGTGCAATATGAGTTTATCAACGTAACCTCGGCCTTTCATTTGCGTAGGAGGGCTAGACACCTCGTTCTGCGACAATGCAGGTATAACTCAAGTTGTTCTTTTCTTCAATCTTTATATTTATAGTAAATTCAGTTGGAAGGTCAATTCAAACGACTTTTACGGCACAAGTGTCCCTTTTTTCCTCAACTTTGTAGTCGATTTTGATGGTTCTGAAACGATGAATATTAGTATAGGCCCTGGGAATGATTCTCCTAAAACAAATGCCTATCTGAATGGAGTAAAAATAATGGAGATACAGAAGACGTTAGGTTCAGTTCCTACAGTGAGTGTGAGCAACAAACATGTCTTTCTTCATGTACTAGGTTTAGTTCTTAGAGGGGTTGGTTCTAGTCAGTATCTTCAATTCCATCCTCTTTTCGGAAAACCAGTAGAAAATTCAGAATGGTCATCACTTCCTGTATATGGAGGAGGGAGTTCTCACTCAAGGGAGAAGGAAAGTATACCTAATTTGAATCTCAAGTTAAAGATACCTCTTGCTGAAATCGAACTTGCAACCAACAACTTCGACTCAAAATTACTGATTGGTAAGGGTGGCTTTTGTTATGTCTATAGGGGAAAACTCGAGAAGGGCACAAAAGTTGCTGTGAAACGGAGTGAACCAGGGTCAAACCAAGGCTTCCGAGAATTCCAAACGGAGATCATGGTTCTTTCCAAAATTGGCCACAGCCATCTTGCTTCCTTGATTGGGTATTGTGAAGAGAGGTCTAAAATGATACTTGTCTATGAGTTCATGGAAAATGGAACTCTAAAGGATCATCTTTGTGCCTCAGATGGGTCTTGTTTGTCTTGGAAGCAAAGGCTTGAAATTTGCATTTGTGTAGCAAAGGGTCTTCAATACCCTAACAAAGGTTTAGCTGGGGGAATCATATGCAGTGATGTCAAGTCTACGAATATCTTGCTTGATGAACATTTTGTTGCTAATATTGCTGATTTTGGCTTTTCAAAAGCAGGTCCTCTTGATTAGACCCATGTCAGCACAATTCTTTAAGGCACGATTGGTTATCTTGATCCTGAGTATATCAGGTCCCAATAGTTGACGGAGAAATCTGATGTATACGTATTTGGAATTGTTCTTCTCAAGGTGTTATGTGCAAGACTAGCAATTTATTCCACACTTAAAGGAAAGCAAGTGAATTTAGTTGAATGGGCAATGTTCTGCAAGAAGGAAGGGTCGCTTGAAGAGATTGTCGATCCTTCACTTGAGGGTCAGTTCCATCTAAACTCCCAAAAAAAGTTTATTGAGATGGCAAAGAGATGTTTACAAGAATGCGGTGCTGATCAGCCTACAATGTCGGATGTGTTGTGGGACCTGGAATATGCATTACAGCTTCAGCAAACTGCAGTGCGGTTAGAACCACACGAGGAAAGTACAATCAATGTTTTAGCTGCATTTTCATCGCTAAATGTTGGACGGTTTCCTTCGATTTGCAGATTCATTAAGAGCGATGATATTTCTGTTATGTTAGATGATGGCTCCTCCTTTAAAACGAGTGATGTTTTCTCCTAGAAGAGAATTGATCGATGATACCATATAATGCTATTTATGTTTCTTTAGCCTCTTCACTACTACTACAAACTTTGGTTAGGTGTTGCCTCTGTGAAGTACTGGTTTTTTGGTATTTTGGGTTGTGTATCAATTTAGTTATGTACATTTAAAGTTGACGTGGACTCAACCATGGTTGTAATTTTAGCTATAGCACTTCTTTTTTATGGGATCTATTTGTAATTAAAATATTTTTCTTTAATTAATTTGAGAGTTTCAAATTAATTTGAGAGTCTTGAAAGCTTTCTGATTCTTCTGTTAAAGATAATATTAAATCAATAATTTAATTTGATTTTCATAATTACCAAATCATTTTGATTTATTTTCATAATATTTAAGATATTTACTATATATTATCAAAATTTAATTTTCATATTAATAGAGATGTATACATTGTATTCAGTAACAATAGAAAAAGGAAACACGTAGTCCTCAAATCTCTCTCTCTCTCTTTTTCTCCTCTCCATCTTCTTTTATATTATATTTTATTTTCTATCCCTTTCAACTTCAAAGTATAGGAAAACACAAAGTAAGTATAACTATCACTATCGATCAGAGAAAGAAAGCAAAAAACAAAACACTTAGGGCTATATAAACTGCTAATGTAAAAACAAGTTTGGATGTTTAGATTTATGCACAATGAGACAGTCCAACTGAGAGCTCAGGACTGCGAAATGGAGGAGAAAGAAAACAATTTTACCCACTGCCCTAAAGTTTCTTAACCCATTTATATGATGGTATAAGATTGGTGATTTATATGAAAAATAATTGAGATGTTTAATTCTCTAGACTTCATTGAGTAAGAAAATATTTTATTTAAGATTTCAATTATACCATCGTATGCTTATTGTAACACGTAAATATTTAGATTTTACATAAAATTTGATAAATTAACTTACCTATTAAAATAAAAGATGATATTTTAAAAGATTATTTGATAATTTTTATTAAAAAAATATCTAAATATGTCGTCACAAAAATAATAACGAATTAATATTATGCCATGTAACTAAATAAACTAAAAAAGTGGCATAATGTAGAAAATAAATAATCTTCCAATCGACCAAATACCTGCATCGGAAATGCTTTACAATTTGAATTTGTATTGCAAATCATTTTTTTACTTAATGGTTAAAAAAGTATTTTTAATAATATTATGAATTTTTTTATCTTTTAAAAAATATTTAAAAATAAAAAATATAATAATAATAATAGAAACTTCTTTTACCTTTGTCGGTGGGTTCTCGGGCAACATCCTGCAGCACTACTCTACCTGCATATATATTTTTAAAAGGGTAATGATAGGGAGCCCACGCTTTATACCTATAATCAACCGATTACAATTTAAAATAATATATAATAAAATGAAAAAAAAAACAGCTGATAACTAGGGGTGACAATTTATGACACGACCCGTTAACCCAACACGAATACTACACGATAAAAATGGGTTTGGATTTAGTCTTATTGGGTTCGGGTCAAAACGGATCGACTCGTTAAGACACGATTACTTAACGGGTCACTAACGAGGTCAACCCATTTGACCCGTTAAGATTAAATTGAATTTTTTTTTCTTTTTCTTTTTCAAGCTTAAATTAAAATTCAATTGCAAATTTGCACACGAAATGAAATTAGGGGACCGGTGGAATTTTAAAAAATTTAAAGGAAATCAATTGAAATTTACTAATTTAGCCTTTAGGCATTCAGTCCCCCGTGAGTCCGTGACCCATCCCTGACTCCCTTCTTCAAGTTCTAGTTCTATCTAAAAACATGAAAAAAAAAACCCTAACATTCACGGTAACTCTTGCGCTACAAACGGGAGACTCATCACTCACAGACTAACATCACAGATTCATAGATTGATCATTCATGAATCACGGCCTCAGTGGCAGTGCTTACCTCATGGCACACGGGCTCAGCGACTCAGACAGAAAGTTTCAGCCTTTCGCACAGTATATGGTACGTCTGTTTTCCTTTTCCCTCTTATGGCGAATCGACTCTTCCCCCATTTCCCATTCCCCCATTTTTGTTATTTTTGGCTTTTCATTTTCCCAGTTCACACTTCACAGTTCACAACTTCAAAATTCACACATGGACCAGCGTCTGCATCGCCACTCACCAGACCTGCACTTCTATGTAATTTTATTAATTTCAGTCGAAGTAGTGATTGTGAATCACAAAATCAGATCAGCCGATTCAGCCCCTCTTCTCAGTCTAATTATTTTCGATTTCTCTCTCAGACTCTCCTTCTCATCGAGCCATCGAGGATCTTCGGGTGAAATCTGCAAGTTTAAGCCGTAAGTCACTAATTGTTAAATTTGTTTGTTTATCTCTTAGTATTTGACTCTAAATCTTTGTTAAATTTGATATCGAGCTGCCCTTTTCATAATTAAAAAAAAAATACTATTTGTCTGTTGTTTTTAGTTGGGTTAGAAAGAGATTGGGTTGTGTTGATGAAGTAATGTAATAAATTGCTACTGGTCAATAGTACAAACCCAGGTTAATACTACTAACGTGTTTAGTAATTTGGTATAATTGTCATTTGTTGTGTTGGTACTCCATCTGACCTGAGTACTGCCTTCGATGAGTTAAGTCTCTTGAAAAAATGGTTGTGCTTGTTAGAGTGATGCCTTCTAATGTGTTTGAATATTGAAAACCCAAACTTATTATTTTGGAATTTTTGTCATTGTAGTGTAATAACTTAGGCTTCTTATGTAAACTACCTAGGGCTTCTCATGCAAGTTTAAGCTGTCTTTGCTATGTATAATTAAACTTGGATCTTTAGTTCCATCTGGGTCGAGGTATTACAATTAGCCACCCCTGCTCAATGTCTAAAGCCTAGCAGTGTTTTGGAACCATTCCACCTTGAATGTTATTGGCTTGAGTTGAGCCATGATATTGCTTGTCAAGAATATTGAAGCCACTTGCATTTTACTTTCCCTGGATAGTAAGGAGAAGTTGTTAGGTAGAGGTGTGCATGCATCTCTCTTTTCTCAGTGAGGTCAGACACCGACAGTACAAGAATTTTGATTCTCTCTTATCTCTCTTGCATTTTCCTGGAAAGAAATTAAAAAACAAACAAACAAAAAAAAAATCCTCGACAACAGCTGCTCTTTTTGATATGGATCCCTATTACATTCAACAGCTGCTCTTTTTTTTTTTTTTTTGTATGAATTAAAAAATCATTCTTTCATTTTTCTTTTCTATTAAAAAATAACAGAAGAAAATAAATTTGATTGTTTAGTCTCTTTGATTGTTGCTCTTTTGTTTAGTCTCTTTGATTGTTGATTTTCATGTTTGATTTTTTTTAAATGTCAGATGAGTGAGACAGCAGGGGCAAATGAAGATTTGATTGACTTGGAAGGGATGGACTCGGAAAGTTTCACAAATGAAGACGCTAAAACAAAACGAAGGAAAAGGTCAAATGTGTGGAGTTTCGTTGAGATGGTTCTCGATTCTGATAAAGTTGGTGATTGTAAGGCACGAGCCAAGTGCAAGATGTGTGGAGCTACTTACTTGGCAGCGAGCAAATATGGAACTGGAAATTTGAAACATCACATTGATACATGCCCTAGAAGAAATACACGAGATATTGGTCAGTTGATGTTGGGGTAAAATAGTGGATCTATTTCGGTAAGCACTTCTAAATTTGATCCTGAACAACATAGACAACTTTTGGTAAAAGCTATTGTGAAGCATGATTTGCCTTTCCGATTTATTAAATATTCAGGGGTGAGAACTTTTATGCAATATGCGCGTCTAGATATTCCAATTATTTCTAGAAATACTGCTAAGACTGATTTGGTTAAGATATATCATCGGGGAAAAAAAAAGATTAAATACATGTTGAGTGATGCTCCTGGTAGAATTTGTCTGACATCTGACTTGTGGACTTCTCTGAGCACTAATGATTATATGTGCATTACAGCATATTTTCTGGATAAGAAATGGGTTCTAAAGAAAAGGGTTTTAAAATTTTCTTTTATGCCACCACCACATAATGGCATATCTTTGTCTGAAAAAATTTATAATTTGCTATGTGAGTAGGGAATTCAAGACAAGATTTTTGCATTAACTTTAGACAATGCTTCTTCAAATGATGTGTCAGTAGAGTTGTTAAGAATTCAGCTGAATATTAAGAGAGCCCTTGTTTGTAATGGTGAGTTTTTGCATCTTCGTTGTAGTTGTCATATTCTCAATTTGGTTGTACAAGATGGGCTAAAAATAATTGATTGTGCTATCCAAAAAGTTCATGACAGTATCAAGTATGTCAAGGGATCACAATCAAGGAAACAAGAATTTTTAGATTCAATAAAACAAATGTCTTTGGATGATAAGAAGGGGTTAAGACAGAATGTCCCCATTAGATAGAATTCAACTTTTCTTATGCTTGAGAGTACTATTTTCTATCGTCGTGCCTTTTGCCATTTGGAATTAACTGATTCCAATTTTAAACACCGTCTATCAACATCTGAGTGGGAAAAAGTGGAGAAGATTAACACTTTCTTGGGAGCTTTTTATGATGCCACTTGTGAGTTTTCTGGAACCAAATACCCTGCAGCCAATTTGTACTTTCCAGCAGTGTTTATGAATTATTTGACATTAAAACAATACTCTGAAAGTGAAGATGACTACATAAAAAATATGTCTTATCAAATACTTGCGAAGTTTGAGAAATATTGGTCTGAGTTCAATGTGCTATTGGTGATAGCAGTTATATTGGATCCTCGATACAAGCTTCATTTTGTTGACTTTTCTTATATGAAGATTTATGGAAATGGTTCCCTAGAGTTTTTAAATGTTCGTACCAAAATGACATCTCTTTTTATGGAATATAGTTCTTCTAGTGTTTCTACAAGTTCTACCACGACTTTTTGAAAGAAGTTCTAGTAGAACGGAAAGTGAATCTTCTTCTGGTAGATGGAATAGAGTCAATAAACAAGTATTTCAGGTAAATTCAAATAATATTTTTTGTTTAATGATTTATATTATATTGTTTTATTATTTTATATAACATATTCTCAATAGGACTTTTTTATTTTTATTTTTATTTGGTATAAGAATTTGATTCATTTGGAAGTAAAGATCTCGCTGCCCATATGCAAAAAAGTCAATTAGAGTTGTATTTGGATGAACCTAGGACAGATAGAAATGCGAAGATTGATATTCTTTCCTTTTGGAAAGGAAATGAATTTCGTTATCCTAATCTTGCTTGTATGGCTGGTGATATTTTGAGTGTTAAAAGTTTCCACAGTTGCATTTGAAACTACTTTTAGTATTGGTGGCCGTATCATTGATCAGTTTAGGAGTGCATTGAAACCAGATATTGTTGAAGCATTAGTCTGCACAAGAGATTGGTTATATGGCGAGGAAGCCGAAGTCGAGGGTAACATTATTATTATTATTTTATTAAATTCTATCTTAATTCTTTTACTAATTTTTTTTTTTCATAGGAACATAAGAAATGAACGAGTTAACTGAAGATATAATGGAGTTGGAGAAAAAGACCAATGAGGACACCACACTTCCTTCAGTCCCTTTTGTGGGTTTATAATTTATTTAGATTGGTTTTTGTATCATCTTATTTGGAATTGTAATATTAATATTCGCAATGTATGTTTGACATATTTGGTACCCCTTGGATGTAGATGTAATGTAACAAGAATAGTTGGACTTGGGTAGGTGTTCTAATTATGCACTGCAGCACTATTAGTTTGTTATTTTGTTGGGATTTTAATTTTGATATATTTATTTTTTGGATTGTAATTTGTAGTTGTAGTTAGTTTTATATTTTATTTTAGAGACATTGTGATTTTAATATTTATATAAAATTAATCAGGTTAAATGGGTTAGTGGGTCGTGTTCGTGTCTAGTAATATATACGGGTTAAACGGGTCGTATCGTGTCGTGTTAACTTTTTCTTAGAATTCATTAACGAGTCATAACGAGTCGTGTCGTGTCGTGTTAATCTTTTCTTAAAATCCATTAACGAGTCGTGTCGTGTCAATCCGTTATCTTAATTGGTCATGTTAGAGTTTAGATTTTTGACACGAAACTCTTAATGAGTCATGTTCAGATTGACCCATTAACTGTAATATATATGTCTCAACACGACACGAACATGACCCGTTAACACGATTTGATACCCCTACTGATAACACATATCCCATTCCAACGTCCCGGCAGACTCCTATCGTCCCTCAATACCCATAATCATTTCCCTAATCCCTCTCTCCATCTTGTAAGGAATCATTTAACATAGATCTCAGGATGAACAACTGATAACACGCTTCAAATTTCTCTTTGTTGAATTGAAAAACATGGCAGAGTTCATTCTTGCAGATATCAAAATCCTCACCGCCAAAACCCATTTGTTTCATCACACGCAGCGGCAAAGACAACTACGGATGGCCCATTAATGCACAAATCTAAAATCATGGAGCACCTAAGAAAGGGCAAAATGCTCAAACAATGTAGAGAACTCCAGATGCTTGTGATCTGCCAAAGGAACCATTTTGATTATGTAGCTCAAGATAGAAAGTGGGATAACGGGATTCATCTTCCAATCTAGCAAAGACAGAACCATAGGCTCCATTCTTTGGATTGATTTTGGCAAAATGCATACTTTGATTTGTCAACTTGTAGTCACCATATAATGGCCGTTAATTTCTTCCAATTACCCTTTCCATGGAGTTGCAACTTTGCTGCCCAGTTTTTGCGGGAAATGGAAGTAAAGCTCTTCATAAATTCGGTTTTGCAGTTTCAGCCAAGCAGGAGGGAGGGAGGCATGTGAAAAAATGAATTAGATGATCTGTAGCTTTAGTCGAGAGGGAGGGAGAAAGGAATTAGATCTAGATTTTCCTCCCTTCAAAAAAAAAAAAAAAAAACTAGATTTTCCTTTTAAAAATATTATATTTAGTATGTACCAATTAAAAGATAACACGTGGCATCGGTCCATTCTCGGTCCAAACTCTCGGTTTGGCTAGCATTTTCTTATATAAAAGGCGGTGGGAAAAAGAATGAACCGGATGGCACGTCATACTTCTACTTTTGAAAGGTTTGAAATGGTCCACTTAAAAGTCCAAATGACGATTTACCCCTTCTCTCACAAGCATTTCCTTCCCACTTTCCAATTCCTAACACAGTGAGTCGCGGCTGAAGATCCAGGCAGTGTTCAATCTCAGAAAATAATTTTCAGGTTTTCCCCACATCCTGATGGCAATCTATTTTGATACTTCTGGGGTTTGCTGTTCGTCCTCGTGCTCTATCTTTGTTTCTGATGCACATCTATGCTTTGGAATGCTTGGTCTCATATCCTAAAATTTCTTCTTTGTTGACAGTAAACGGAGCAATCAGGGCCGGGGAGTGGGCACCCAAACTGGTCCACCCGAATTAATGCCAAAAACTATACCCTTTCCAATTGCAAGAGACATTCATAAATCTTGGAAAGTTCAAAGCTTTCAACGTTTCGATTACTTGCAAAGCTGATTTATGGTCTGAAAAACCGTAACTGTCCTCTACTGCATATAAACAGTTTACTAAATACAAAGGGTATTTAAATCATTGACTTATAAATTGATGCAGACTTGTCTATATTGGAAAATTATGATGGTCCATATTGCAACTGCAAGTCTGCAAAGTCCTCCATAAAGGCCAATTCTGAACCACCCCCTTCCAGCTTGTTCAACCTCAAGGTCCTGAATTCTCAGATAAGCTTTGCTCCGAGTGAAAGCAAGCAACTTTTTTCCACAGTTTCCATGGAAAAGCTTAGGTTCCACCAAGTCCATACGTCTCACTCTCAACACCGAAACCTAGCCTAAGACTGTTGATCTTCTTATGATCTTGACCGGCTTTGTAGCGTTTCAACCCCCTGTTCCTAATTAAATCCAAAGCGCCTCACTCCAATTATTAGGTAATTACATCGATCAAAACTACTTTATTTTCTAACCTCTTCCTTAACTTTGATATGATTTTGAATTAATTTATTGGACCAATATTTGTCATTTTCATATTATGTTGTTTTTTCCTTTCTTGAAGTCCAGGGTACCTTGCCATTTTCTTGATGTAATTAATGGTGATCCAATAAATATCTAAGCCCTGCAATCAATCAGAAAGATGGGCGACAAAACTACTTTAGTTTCAGCACTCGCATGATCTCTTTGGCAGGGCCAAACTAGACTGGGGCATTAAACATGGTACATGTGACCTATAAGGATTACTTCAACCGGGAACCACGTCCTCAAGACATAGAATCCCTTGAAGCCATGGAATCACAGGTAGAACTTTTCGAAATCAGAGAATCAGTGGCAGCACCAACAAGTACTTGTACACTAGTTGTCGAGACGCTTTCAGGAAAATCCCATCAGCTACAGCAAGAACCATTGGAAACACTGCATATGGTGATAAATGATAATGGGGATTCAATCTGCGAAGAGCAAGACAACATAAATACAGCAGATTCTGAATGGGTTATCTCCGTGGAAGAAACACTTGAGCAAGCGCGAGTACTCGAAAAAGAAAGTTCATGGGAAATGCTGTGCATTTACCCAGTCCCGCACTGCCTGAGAGAAGGCGATGAGAAGGCTTATGTTCCCCAGATGGTCTCCCTGGGGCCTTACCACCATGGAAACAGTAGCCTTAGCCGAATGGATCTCCACAAACGGCGTGCCCTTAACCATGTCCTCAGGCGTAATAAACAAGAAATAAAGCCCTATCTTGATGCTGTAAAAGAGCTTGAAGGAAGAGCTCGTGCCAGTTACGATGGATCAATCCCTCTTACCAGCAAAGAATTCGTGGAGATGATGGTGCTAGATGGTTGCTTTGTGATTGAGCTCTTGCAAGGTAATGTCAAAGGATTCAAGCAACTTGGTTACTCCCCAAACGATCCCATCTTTTCAAGAAGTGGCCAATCCATTCCATTCGGCGAGACATGATAAAGCTGGAGAATCAGCTTCCACTCTTTGTACTTGATCTGCTTCTGGGACTTCAAGAAGATAATCCACGCCAGAAAGGACGTGTAGCGGAGCTGACACCCCAATTCTTCGATGCATTAATGCCAACGGATGAGCCATTAACGAAGCTCGACGGGAATGAATTGGAGGACTCAGAGTCACGAGATCAAGCTGAAGAGTTCTCGGATCAAGGTGGGCTTCATTGCCTCGATGTTTTCCGGCAAAGTCTCTTGAGAAGAAGCCCTGAACGGCCTCTAACATCGCAGAGGTGGAGCAAGAGCTCCACCTCTATTAGAAGTAGTACTACAGTTAATTTTGGTGAACGAAGGCAGCAGTTGGTACATTGTGTAACAGAACTCAGAGGGGCTGGAATCAAGTTCAAGAAAAGGAAGACAGATCGGTTCTGGGAAATCACATTCGACAACGGAACACTCGAAATTCCTCGGATCTTGATCCACGATGGTACAAAGTCACTTCTCCTCAACCTTGTGGCGTTTGAGCAGCGTCATCCAAATTGCAGCAATTACATCACCTCATATGCGGTGTTCATGGACAACTTGATCAACTCTCAACAGGATGTGGCTTACCTCCAAGACCATGGAATTATCGAACACTGGCTTGGAAACGATGCAGAAGTTGCGGACCTCTTCAACCGCCTCTGCCAAGAGGTGGCTTTTGACTGCACAAACAGTTATCTTTCCAGCTTGTCGGAGGATGTGAACAAGCATTTCAACCATAAGTGGAATGTTTGGTTTGCGAGCCTAAAGCTCAAATATTTCAGCAATCCTTGGGCCGTTATCTCATTAATCGCCGCCGGTGTCTTGTTGCTGCTTACTTTGTTGCAGACCATTTACGCAGTCTATGGCTATCACCACCCAATTAGGTGAATCCGGTTAATCGCGTTTTAGTTACACGGTGCGTTCCCAGAATAACTCTCTAAGCTTCTGTAATTGGTTACGCAAATCAGATCAGATGAAAGGAAATATTTTAAATAATAGTGAAATTTTTTAAGTTAAAATGAGATGAGATAATTTGTAAAAAATATATATTTAAATAATAAGATGATATGAAATAAGTTTTACTTATTATAAACCATCTTGAATTGTATGATCACATTTAGCTAACCATCAAATGCATAGTGCATAGTACTAGCATAGTAAGTTAACCGTCAAATGTATAGTGTTAGTCGTCAAAACATAATCTCCTTTGTACTCCTATATAGGCCTGCAACCCGGCCTTAAAAAGCCGGTTTTGTACCCGACCCGACCCGCAAGACCTTATTTTAGGAGCTAACACGGACGGACTCGACCCGAACAAAACCAAATCGGTTCGAATCCGTATGACCCGACTTTAAAAACTAGGGTGTTTTCCATCTGTAACGAGGATGTTTGTGTTCACTCCAAAGGATGTCCGGCGAGAAACTAAAGCCCTGTTTTCTGCACATCAATTTACAAAAGCTCTACGATCTGAATCTTAGATCTACCCTCATCTTCAATCTCAAGAAAAGACCCAAAAAAATTATTTGTAGAAAAGAAAATCGTTTCACACATGCTTCTGCACCACTGCCGTCACTCACACATCCACACATCCAATGTAAACCACTCAACCCAGCCACCACAGGAATCAAGCACCCACGTTCTCGATTTTATGCATGAAAACAGAGTATTTATGGTGCTCTCAGCCGTTTCTCGATAGTGGCCTAGGATCGATGACTTCTACGCCGCAACACCGTTTTCCACGTCTCTCTGCTCTGTGCCCAACGCCAAGTTCCATCGCAGACTCGCAGTTCCAGAACAAACCCAAGCGTAGGAAACTCATAAGTTTCAGATCCTTCACCTTCTTTTTTCTCATGCCGATCTATAAGCAACTGATTGTTGTTTGCAGAAGCGTATGTTTAAAAGTGAACTATGAATCGAAATGAGAAGATGGGGGCAGGGGCTAGGGTTCGGTGTTGAAGGGAAAGTGAAGAAAAATAGCGGGTTCGAAGGGATGGCCCGACGTTCATCGGGTTCGATTAAATCAAAATCGACTTTTAATGTAAACCGACTTTTTCGGATTGGATCTGCACGGGTTGCACGGGTTGATCGGCCCATCGGGCCTTTTGCACAGGCCTACTCCTATATATATCGTTGAATCATTTAAGAAATATATAAGTTTCATAACCTCTCTAAACTCTATCTTTTTTTCTCTCTTTTTGAAAGTTTTATAACACAGCTCTCTCTTTTCAATAATTTCATAACACGTTATCAGCACGAATCGCTTTATTTTTTCCTCTACCTCTCTCTTCTCTCTCCTCTGTCTTGCTCTCTCTCAATTCTGTGTGACTTCGCTCTTCGATCACGTTTTGTAGTCTTAGGTCTCTCTATCTAGAGAGATCCATGATCTATAGCTTCTAATCTACTCGAGAGCGAGTCTACGAATCAATTGCTTTGCTCACTTTCCGCAAAGCAGTTTTCCAGGTTTGCATATCCTCTTTGACAATCTTGGAATCTTTTTCAAGCTCAGCAAAAGCTTCTGCAAAACTATCTGTCTGGTCTCGTACATGAGAAGGACTCACATGGTAGAAAATTGGAAAGACAATCAACCCCGTCGTTTCCATGCATTCAACAATCTTGGCAAGCTCGGTGACGATGAGTTCGGCCACATTCTTGCCGGGATCCTGGACCAAAACGGGGTCTCCGGTGACGGAATTAACTTCCGAGATCGACATTGGAAAACAAGATCCATGATGAGGATCTAATAAGTTCAAGGTTGAGCTCCTCGAACCAGAGGAGCATGTCGGCGCTGGGATTTGCGCAGGAGCACGCCGAAGATCTTGAAGCTCGATGGTGCAATCAAAGCCACCTTCTATTGCGGCATTTGCAGCCGTTGCACGCAGGAGATCTTGACTTTGCAGCCCCACTTTCTTGACTTTGGAGGGAGGTGGCCGTCTTTGTTGAAGATATTGTGCAGCACCTTTGTTTGAATGTAGACAAAGGTGAGGTAGGCAGCCCCACCTTCGAGATGCCACGTTGCAAGCACTTGAGGGCATTGTGGGCAAAGAGAAACTTGTGGTGTCTACCTCAACCTCACTTCTCCACACTGCCATTGATCTAGTCAATGAGACTGAGCTGGACAAGGACATCAAATCATGACTTGCTTTTGCAGCTCAAAAGGTTCTCGAAGTGAATGCATTGGCCATGGGAGATTAGCTGAGATAGAAGGCCTAGAACCACTTCATGACTTGGTCAATGCGGCCAATGATTTGGCTAATATAATAAAAGCTCGAGGATGGGCTTGGCACCATGGGAGACATATTCACGTGATCCTGAAGAAAAAAAAAATATTTAGAGTTTTTCAAATCAAAAAGCAAAGTTTTTTGTTTTCTTTCCTTTTCATTTTGGACGGATTTACTTTTAAAAACACATCCGACCCTTACTATTTTTGTTTTTTTTTTGTTTTTATTCAAACAACTTGCGAGGAATAGAAAGCAGATGGGAGGAGTAAAGCATTTGGTTACGTTGGAGGATTAAAGTCAACAGCTATCACAGGTATTATTTGATAAATTATTGAATCCAAGATCACAGGTATCACCTCAGCATTTGGTTACAAGTTTGATAAATTTTATGTTTATTTATATAGTTTAGATACAAGTTTTATTTATTTTTTTATATTTATTATAAATTATTGATGATATTTACTTGTACCAAAAGCTCATTATGATTTATGCACCTTAAGTTGCATAATTGAAATTATGGAAAGAATATATATTTGAATGAACGTCTCGAGTATGCTCCTGAAGTAGCAATATGAAATGTAAACGTTCACAATATATTCTAAATTTATATCTGGTCTTAAAGTGACTGAACAAAATAATGAGCTTTTGATGAGAATCATTAGTCACGTCTTACTAGATCTACATCATTCCCTGAAGTGAATGATAATAAATTTATATCATTCTATTCCCTGAAGTGAAAAGAATGATGCGTTTCATTCAAAGAAACTAAGAGATTGGACGTGATATAATTTCGGGCCAGAAGCTCGTATTAGAAAAGTTATAAGCTTTCTCTTTGAGATGATATTATACAATTATTGAATCAAATATTATGATGCATCACAAAGTGATATGATTCAAAATATTTGTATCATTCATGGTTATCTTGATCATCCAAAATCAATTATGATAAGTCAAATGATTTTCATATGGACGTCCATAAAAGAACCAGAAGATTCTTTTACTATAAAGTCTTACCACTAGAAGTGGAAAGAAAAATTTGCTTGTAGCAAATAAGATGAAATTATTCGACGTTATCTTGATTATCATATGTGAACTAGAAGTTCAGATGATAATTAAATTTTGGATGTAATAAGATAAAAATGTCTCATATTCTAGCTGCTAAAATTCCAGCAAGGATTGAAGTCCCTGTAGGACAATTAAGAAATTCAGCAGTCTAAAGACATGTCTAAAGGCATGTGAGACATATTGATACAAAAGATAGAGCATCTCAAAAGAGAAAGGCACAAATAATTGGTGCTCCTGAAGAGGCCATACCCACAGAACAAGTAATAAAGTCCATCCAAATTTTCTGTATAAAATTCTCCTATATAAACTCTTGAAGAGTATAAATCTCCTGAAGAATGCCTCCTGAAGAGGTTTTTCATGAAAAAGTCTTCCCTTGAAGAGGGACAGGTACCTGAAAATAACGAGATCTCGATACGTTTCATGAATAATGGAGAAATTATGGATAGAAATAAAATCGTTGTCGACAACGTATTTCCATATGAGATGGCAATTGACATTACCAGAAGTAATGATGAAAGTGAATCAAGAACCGTCGAAGAATACGACGTAAAATATTGGCCAAATTTGAAAGAAACAATTCCTGCAGAATTGATTCACTAGTAAAATATGATGCATCGGGACTTATAGTCCAAACACCTAAAGAGGTGGTGCTTGTTGAATATCAGTGGGTATTTATGGAAAGGAAATAAAAATGTGATATATAAATTACGAGTCAGTTTCTCAATTCCTGCAGAATTGATATCACTAAGTAAAATGTGATAAATATGGACTTGAAATCCAAACACCTAAAGAGGTGATTTTTATTAAATATCAGTAGATATTTATATACATGATATAAAAAGTCTGAAACTTTTAATATGAAAATGTGATATAAAAATCACAAGTTAGTTTCTCGAAAAAACAATATTGATATGATTTTAAAGTGGTTGAAATCATATTGAGATTTTTATTAGCTTGAAAGTTACCGAGAGTTTGGATATGCATGATTAACTGCATATTTATATGGATCATTGAATCATGATATATCTTCTATATATAAAAAATGTGTATAAAACGGAATTTGTTGTTTTAGACGGAAAATCTTGTTTTCCCGTTAGTTTTGTTGTTCCCGTTAAATAGCAGTTAAGCCACCAATTTTTGTTCCCATTAAATAGCAATTAAGCCACCATTTTTATGGCCATTTATGTTGTCCGTTTCAAATCCATTATATAATAATTTAGAATATTGAAGGAAAACAATGCCAAATTATAATTATATCCCAGTGACCAAATGTGTTGTCTGTTTGAATTCCATTAATATAATAACTCAAATTTTTGAAGAAAAATAGTGCCAAATTAATTAGGCATGGATACTATTGTCTTTTCCTATAAATTATAATGACAAAACATTATAATAAGTTACAACTTTGAAAGACTACAGTCCCATTTATTCTTATTTTTTCCCTTCTATACGTGTGCCAGCTATTGCATTGGAATAGAAGCTGCAACCAGAGAGAGAATATAAGTTTAAAATCTGTGGAGGCAGATTTTAATCAAATGTAATATAAATTTATAATAAGTTTTTATAATATACAGTATAACTCATAATTTGTGATAAGTTATCTTTTATGTCCATGTGTGCAGGCAGGGAGAAAATAGTAAAATTCAATCACTTGATGAGGCAGCCGAATGGCCAAGTAGTGCAACAGTCATATTCAAAGTTTGAATACCAAGACATTTCGTAGGAACCCAACAGCCATTGAAAGGGGTTTAAGAAAACCCTTCTATTACTTTTAGTGCAATGGTGCTAACATTTGAAAAGTGACTGATCCCTTCTACTACTTTCAGTGCATTGGTGCTACGGTTTTCTTGGTTTGAAGGAAGATTGAAAAGTGAGTAACTTTATTTTGTGTTTATAATATAAGTTTATCCATGCATTACATATGTTTTTTCATATTTCTAAGAAATGAACTAACTGATACAATGAAATGATGGAATTCATATTTTATATTACTATCAAATCAGGTGCAGTGAAATAGTGCAGTGGTGCAAAGGTTTGAAGGTACATTAAAAAGGTCAGTTTTACTGCCTTTTCTTTGTTTATATTATATATAATCTATCTATGGATTACATCAATCTGTAAGTTTTATGTTACTAGATTGCTACATTTTAATAATCTCTAAGTTTTATGATGTAATGAAACTGACCACTAAAACATAAATTCCAATGGGCAGACCACTAAAACATCAATTGCTTGCCAATAGGAAGGAAACAAAATTGTACATTACTACACAAGCTTGATAAAATGGAATAGATGCATCTGGCACAATTTGAATCCAATATTGTACAGAACCAGATGTAGAAAAAAAAGCATGTGTCTTTATAAAACTACATCAACAACTCAAATAATGGCAAATTTAATCCTTTTTTTTTCCTGCAAGTAGAAAGTGTAGATTTTTATGGGTTTATAGATCCAAACCTTGTAAAAGACACCAAAGCCCTCCTCCTTAAGCATGGTCATCCCCACTTGGGCTGCTGATCCCTAACCCAATTGAATCCTCACCTACACAAATCCACACAAACAAACAAACAAAATCACAAATCTATAACACATATAACCGTACAACACTGCTGAAGAGAGAGGAAAATTTCCAGGGAAAAAGACCAAACAAAAAGATAATAACTTTCTGATGGATGTTAGTAAAAATAGAGAAAAAAAACATGGAAACTGATCTATACAGAACGTGAAGAACCTTGATCATATCAATGGGTTGGATGACGCATGTAGTGAGCATACAAGATGTTCCACCATTAACAAAGGGCTTCACGGTAAAAAAAAATGCATCAAACGACCAAAAATAAGCATCTACTTTATAAAAAATTAAATGAGAACCAAAAAAACATGCAGTCGATCGAGCAAAAAATGTGAAAAAAAAAACCCAAAGACAAAACTCAAAACATGCAAACCCATGTTTAACATGTGTTAAACTCTAGGATCTAAAAAATAAAATGAAAACTAAAAGATCTAAATGAACACATATAGATCAGATGTTATTTGCAAAATAAAAAATAAAAAACAGATAGCTTCTAAGCGGGAGAGAAAGAAAGAGGTGTAAAATAAGTTAAGGTTTTTCAGTTGCTTCTTAACTCCTTCTCAAGATAAAAAAAGAGGGCTGAAAATGGGTTTAGAGAAAGAAATACAGTCTGCCATCGAGATCATTTAAATATAGGGAGAAAGAAAGAGATCTAGACGGAAGATGAAGTTGTTTGAGAGAGAGAGAGAGAGAGAGAGAGAGAGAGAGAGAGAGGTGGGGAGAGAGAGGAAGGGAAATCAAGATTAGACAAGGAGAGAAGCTTTTGTGGGCGTAAAACTGATTTGAAAAAAAGTATTCCTGCCAATATATCACCATCATGCAAGCTGTAAAGCACCTTGAAAACAAAAAATTTATAACTTTACACCTATTTAGTTTTACTAAATAGATAACTAAAAAAGATAGGATTAGTAGTACATACAGGACTGGCCAAACTGACTTGCCACTTGCCACCATTTCACCCTCTCGCTGAGCTCATCCTCAACACATGTCAAAGAAGCTGGTATTTCATAATTTTTTAAAATCATTTTTTAAGAATTAAATTATTTAATCATGTAATTAGAATAAAAATTTTATTATTGGAATTAACTATATGTACCAAACAAATTGCTCTGCGTTGCCAGCTTTTATTATTTTAAATATCATATATGCATATAGGAAGTGAATTTCTTGATTAGGTAAAACCTGGGAGTTATCAAAATTGCCAAAAAACATGGCCAACAATAGACTAAAAAAAATGCAATGCAGAAGACAACAAAAGGAGAAGATTTCACAGCACAAATACCGTATGCATGAAAAGTCATACAACATAAAATTCATTATAATCTACACTTCAGATTTGCGAAGAGAAACAACCCAGAGGAAAGATTAACAAATTTCACATGCATCCAACCAAAAACCTACGCCATCTGCCCTTGGCATGCTTGTGACATGCCAGATCCCAACGGTTCGTCGCTACAACAAGCACAAAAAAAATAAAAAAATAAAAATAAAATTAAAATTAAAACCCACAAAGAGAGAGAGAGTGCGGACCTTTGAAGGAGGAGAGGGAAAGGGAGGGTTGTGCAGTGGAACCCATAGTGGCTGAACCCACAATGGAACCCATGGTGTTGTCCTGGGAGGGGACAACTATAAAGCAACACTAAAACAAAGATAAACTCCACACTGGAAATAAAGCAACACTGAAAACAACTATACATCGTAACAAATAACAAGCCTTAAAAAATACCATACCATAAAAGATCATATATAACTAACTGCATTTTTATACTAAAAAATATTTACAAGACTGGAAATAAGAACAAATAAAATAAAGCAAAGCAGTAAAAGATCAACTCTATACTGGAAATAAAGCAACACTAGAAATAACTCTACACGAAAACAAACAACAATGTTAAAAGGTTGGAAGAATCATTTGGATTTCTTAAAGAACAAGATTCCGATATCTAACAGTATCTAACAAAATAAAGAACAAGAACGAAATGTTTTTAAAAATAATTCTTACAGACTTATAGATTCAGATCTGTAAAAGATTTCGACAAGGTAGGATAGTATTTAAAAAAAATATATCGACGTTATGTACTCAAATTTGCAGAAAAAAAAACCATAAAGAACAACAGCAAAATAAAGAAGATAAAAAAAGAAACTCAGATGTGAACAAGATCTCTTCAACTCTGTGAAGATCTGTTCAGCTATTCATAAGCGAACTGCAAAATAAAAATAAAAAATAACCAGATCTGAACAAGATCTCTTCAAATCTATGAAGAGATGTTTAGATCTATAGAAAAAAATTAAAAAAATAAAGAACAATATAGACAATGAGAGGCAAAGATAAACTGTGAGCATCTGAACGACAAAATTAAAAAACAAAAAACATAAACAAATGAAGAAGGTCTGTGGGAAATGACGGTCTCTCCATTTCCCTACGGATCCGTGATGGAAAAATAGCCATAGAGAGAAGAAGATCAACCTAGAGCATACAAAAACCAAAAACACCCAAATCGCTTCAAGATCTATTCATTCATATCTATAGGAACAAAAAAAATAAATAAAGAACCATATAGACAAATAGAGGCGAAAATCAACCCAGATCATGCGAATAGCAAAATAAAAAAATAAACAACAAATAAATAAGATTTGTGGGAAATGAATAAGATCTCTCTATTTATTTATGAATCCGTGAAGGAAAAATAGATGGAGAGATGCTATCATTGAAACTGTGAGCATATGAGGGCGAGAGATGATGAGTTGAGAGTAATGCAGAGAGAGGGAGAGAGAGAGAGGGAGAGTGAAAGTCAGGATGTGGGTGAAATGAGTGAAGGAAAAAAGGAAAAAAGTAAAAGGCTTCGATTAAAGCAAAGGCAATGAGAGATGGGATAGGTAGGTGTCGCACTTGACGAGGTCGTCAAAAAAGTAAAAGGCTTCGATTAAATCAAAGGGGAGAGATGCCACGAGTCCCACTAATCACTTCAGTCCAAACCCTCTTTTCGTTGTTCCCCAAGGGCATATATTCATTTCTTTATTTATTTCTTCCTTTCTTTATTTACCATAAATATATAATTGTGTGAAGAAAATAAAACAGCCCCATTTTGGTCCATACGAATCATCATCCCCCATTTTTAAGATAATCTGTCTTTTTTTTTTTTTTTTTTTCTTTCTTGGACCTAACTGCTAATAAAAGATAGATTACTGCATGTACTAATCCGTGATTTTGCACAAAAAGTTGGAAGTTTAAACCCCATAACCCCACCCAAATGGCTGAATTTAATTAATACTCCTTGGATATTTTTATCTAGAGAACACCATGTTGTAGTGCATATGGTCATCTTTTTAGAGAAATAATAGCTATTGGTGGAACAATTGGGTTCATTAATGGATGACTCGGATTGATGAAAAGGTGTGAAAGGTGTTAATAATCACTTGTATTAAAAGAAAAAGGGTTCCCAACATTTTGTGTGAATGACTTTTTATAGTTTTTTAATGTCCATAATCGTACTCAATACTTAAGAAAAAAGAGAGAAAAAAGTAGCTTGGGGGGAGAGAGATTCTAACAATGAGCGGAAACACGTATTTAACGTAGATTAGGTGGTGAGGAGTCTTAAAAGTCTTCATTTTTAAAAACCATGCATGTGTTGTCACCATCTCTCTCACCAAAGCTAGGAGATGGTGACCCCCCCGTTTTTATGTAATCCTGGAACTGTTATTTTTAAAAGTCTTCATTTATATGCTGGCCAATTAAAATTACTTTAATTTAAGTTCAATAACTCAGAATTGTTCACGAGCAGTTCTGTTCATTTGCAGTCCTAAAGGGGGGTCTCTCATCGGAAGAAAAAGTCATATTATTTTTTTAATTTTATTCTTTCTAAATTAATTAATATATTATACTTTTTACCCATATACTATATATTTGACAAGAGAAAAAAATAATAAAAACGATGTATGGTGAATAGTATAAAAATGATAGGTATAAGCTTTTATTATATAATTTTTAATTGGTTCTTACTAGGAATTTTTTGACAAAATCTATACCGAATTGACCCAAACTACCCCAAAGATGCATGATCCCAATTGGGAAATACAAGAATAAATAAAAATAAAGTTCAAACAATAAATAAATTAATTTGAACTAATAATAATATTAAACTAATGTTAGATATAGTTAAATATTGTGAAAATATTGTGTGATTATTCTTAAACATTTTTTGTATGTGATATTGAAATATGCTTTTGTTAGATTCCAATTTCATTGTATTTTATCATTTGATTATTTATTTAATTGAGTGTAGGAAATAATTGTTATTTATTTCGTTAATGCTGCTTATGTAGAACTGTATATAACAGTTGAAACAATCATTTCCTTCATTAATATCTATTGATGCACATCTAGCTTTATTATTATTGTTATTATTATTATTATTATTATTATTATTATTATTATTATTATTATTATTATTATTATTTAGCTAAGTTCATATATATCCATTGATGACACACTAATATATAAATCCAAACACTTAATTTATATAAATTGAAAGATACAAAATTTGAAAAGATAGTAATTAAAAATTTAAAAATTGTGTAAATTTAAATGATTTAGGTATAATAAAAAACCAATTGATTCAAATCATATGCCCCATTAATTGATTTATTTTCTCAAGACTCAAATGATCCCTTTTTCTCTAAAAATTAACGATAAAAAACTAAAAATTCATAACATCAAAATAAAAAATCAGTAGAGAAATATTTTAAAATAATTAGTAGAGAAATAGTTGATAATTACTTAGAATAGGGAATTGAGTTTGATAAATAGCTTCTAAAATATTTTTTGTATGTGATATTGAAATATGCTTTTGTTAGATTCAAATTTCATAATATTTTATCATTTGATTATTTATTTAATTGAGCGTAGGAAATAATTGTTATTTATTTCTTTCATCTTGTTTGTGTAGAACAATATCCAACGGTTGAAACAATCACTTCCTTCATTAACATAATGAGAAGTGGTAAGATTCTGTAAATAATTTATTTAAAAAAATTTACAAACAAAAATATAAATTTATGTAAAATTTAAGTTTGTAAACTATTTTTTGAAGATCATGGAAAAGAACCTGCAAAAAGAATCTTGTATAGAGATTTACCAGAAGAGAAAAAGGAAGAGATCCGTAGAAAACAAAGAGAAAGATATGCTAAACAAAAAGCATCCAAAAGGAACTCAATTCGTATAAATGATTTCGATACATCTATTGGTGATCAAACGACTACGTCGATTGCTCGATATTCAAACAATGATATCCAATATACAGACAACATTCAAGACTTTAGTCTTGTTCAAAGAGTATCAAAGAGAAAGCGAAATTCTGATGTTCATATTGATATCGTTGAAGACGATTCGTCTCCTCAAGTATGTGTTATTCCTGATGTTGAAGTATGTGTCACTAATTCAGAGACAAATTCATCCATAAACAATGTCTCCGAATCTTCTAATCAACTCTTTATCCAGCAGGTTCTCCTCTAATCATTTTTCGATATTTCTTATTCAACCATCATTCTATTCTTTTCCTCTGAGATTTTGAAATATATTATACAAATAGGATCCACATGTTGTTCAAGAGGAGTCGAGCTACAATACAAATATGCTGACACCTTGTAGGGGTAAGAAACAAATATAAAATCAGTTGGTTCTTTTAATTCAGTCATCAAATCTTGCTACTGTACCAGTAATGTCCTTACTCAAATAATTTAAATAATATTACGAGCTTGTGTCTGTTGCCTTATTTTCATTTTTTAACCAAATAGGTCAGTCGCATCACGGTTCTGTCGGATTTAGAAAATTGTTGAAGGTAGTGCCATTTGAAGCATATTCTCTGCCATTAGTCCCCAGCTGCATACATTGTAAAGCAAAGCGATTCCACCATGAAACAACTGGCTTTTGCTGTGCTGATGGAACAATTTCTTTAGCCACAAATGATGTTCCTGATCAGCTTTATGCATTGTTTACCTCCAACACAGATGAATCTACACATTTTAGGACATACATTCGAACTTATAATAACAAGTTCGCTTTTACATCCTTTGGAGTGAAGTTTGATAAAGATCTTTGCAGGAGAAATAGAGGAATCTATACTTTCAGAACTCAAGGACAGATCTATCACTATATCAACGATTTGGTTCCTTCAAATCGTCGTCCTTCTTATCTCCAGTTGTATTTCTATGATACAGAACATGAATTAGAAAATCGCATTTCTGATTCAAATAGAATGGATCCATCAATTGTTACTCAACTCATTGATATTCTTCGCATCAATCCGTATTCTATTTTTTTCCGATCTCTTGGTGATTTGCCAGATTTGGAAAATCAAATAATTCATATAAGATCAGATGCTGGCCTAGATCAACGTGTATTCAATGCCCCCACATCTTCACAAGTTGCAGCGATATGGGTAGAAAATGATGATGAAGATCAACTAAGAGGACGTGACATTTTTGTCTTTAACCATTCTGGTGGAAGTCATATAGTTCAATACTATTTTGGGTGTTATGATCCATTGCAATATCCGTTGTTATTTCCATTTGGCGATGTTGGTTGGCATCAAGGGATTGAAAGGATTAGTAGAGGAAGGAGATCTACATATAACGAAACAAACGGATCAATAAATCCTCAACAATCAGTGACTGCAGAAGAATTACTTGCAAGAGAACAACGAGGTTAGATTGCAGTATTAATATTCAAAAATTTCATTTACCATGTACTTCTAACTTAGTAACGTTTCTTTCACATTCAACTTTTGTAGCGTCAAACAGAAAAACCAAGGATCCAGTTGTTTCATGCCGTGAATATTATTGCTACAAATTACAAATCAGAGAAAATGTCAGATCAATTTTGCTACTTTCTGGTCGACTATTGCAACAATTTGTAGTAGATATGTATGTTAAGATCGAGACGTCGAGATTAGATTATTTTAGGAAGAAGCAACAACATATTCGATCAGAGTTATATCAAGGTATTGTTGATACAATTACGCTTGGGGAAACAAACGCTTCTAATGTTGGAAAACGGATTATACTGCCTTCATCATTTATTGGAGGTCCAAGAGACATGAGAAAAAGATATATGGAAGCAATGGCTTTAGTTCAGCGTTATGGCAAACCAGACATTTTCTTAACAATGACGTGCAATCCAAATTGGAAAGAAATTACAAATGAACTACATCTGCATGAGGAGAGTCAGAATCGACCTGATTTGGTTGCTCGAGTCTTTCGTGCAAAACTAGAAGAATTAAAGGATCAATTATTCAAGAGGAAAATATTTGGTCAAGTCTCAGCATATGTCTACGTTATTGAGCATCAAAAGAGAGGTCTTCCACATGCGCATTTTTTAATTATCTTACAAAAGGATTGGAAGGTCTATGCGCCTGAATCTTTTGACGAGATCGTATCAGCAGAGATACCTGATAAAAATACAAACTTGCACTTGCATAACGCTGTTGTAAAGCATATGATGCATGGGCCATGTGGAGTGTTGAACCCAACAAATGTTTGCATGAAGAAAAATGGTTGTTGCAAAAGTAATTATCCAAAAAATTATGCATCTGCTACAACCGTTGGAAATGATTGCTTCCCAATATATAGGCGTTCAAACAATGGAGTAACTGTCAAAGTCAGAAGCCAAAATTTAGATAATCGTTGGGTTGTTCCATATAATCCATATCTGCTTGCAACATTCGACTGTCACATTAATGTCGAGATTTGTTCTACGATAAAAGCAGTCAAATATCTTTATAAATACATTTATAAAGGACATGATCGTGTTGCTTTCAACTTGATTTCTGAACAAAACAATCAACAAGTTGATGAAATCCAACAATTCCAATCGGCCCGATGGATTGCTCCCCCCGAAGCTATGTGGAGAATATATGGCTTTATTATTAATGAGATGTACCCAGCAGTGTATAGTTTACATTTACATTTGGAGGATCAACACCCAGTGACTTTCCGAGCAAATGATGATCTAATCAATGTTGTCAACTTAGATCGTTCTAGAAAATCGATGTTAACAGAATTTTTTGCATTAAATCGAGTAGACGAGAATGCAAAGAGATTACTGTATAAAGAATTTCCAGAATATTATGTTTGGAACCAACAAAACAAAGATTGGACTCCTCGGAAAAAGAAAACTGTTATAGGCCGTATTGTTACAGCAAATCCGTTTGAAGGCGAAAGGTATTATCTGCGGATATTGCTAAACCATGTAAGAGGACCTTTGTCGTTTGACGATCTCAAGACAGTTGATGGTGTTGTGGCTCCAACATTTCGCGAGGCAGCAACAATGCATGGGTTGCTACAGAGAGATAGTAGCCTAGAAGATTGTTTACAGGAAGCATCTTTATATCAAGTGCCATCCAGTTTGAGACGGTTATTTGCAACAATATTGGTTTATTGTAATCCAACCAATCCGAGGGAGCTTTGGGAACGTTTTGAGCAAGATATGTCAACAGATTTCAAATCAACAGAAGATTCTATATCAAATGTAAGAACCCAAGTATTGAGGTCAATCTCTTTTACAATTGAATCAATGGGGAAAGACATTAATTCCTACCATCTTCTTGATGACGACATTTGCTTCGATGAAGAAGAATTTCAATCTAGAGAAATCGATGATGAATTGGCTGTTGAAATTCCAGAAGAAGATATTGCTGCATCACAATTTCTTAATAGTGAACAACAACATGTCTATAACGCAGTGCTGGAAAAAGTATTTGCAAACCAAAATGCTGCATTCTTTGTAGATGGCCCAGGTGGGACAGGGAAAACATTCCTGTACAGAGCACTTCTCGCAACAGTACGATCAAGAAAATTAGTAGCACTTGCAACTGCTTCATCAGGCGTTGCTGCATCTATTCTTCCGGGAGGTCGAACAGCACACTCACGTTTTAAGCTTCAACTTGATACTGACGAAAGAAACACGTGCTGTGTCAGCAAACAAAGTGCACTGGCAAACCTGCTACGTGCAACAAAATTAATAATTTGGGACGAGGCTCCAATGACAAGAAAACAACACATAGAAGCATTGGATAAGATGCTACGAGACATCAATAATTCAGATGTAACATTCGGTGCTAAGGTTGTTGTTTTCGGTGGAGATTTTCGACAGGTTTTACCCGTGGTTCGTAAAGGAACAAGACAACAACAGGTTAATTCCAGTTTGGTTTATTCCTATTTGTGGCCTACATTGACCAAGTTTCGATTAACTGAAAATATGCGAGCAAGACTTGATCCAATTTTTTCAGATTATGTGTTAGAAGTTGGAAACGGAATGCCGCCAAACACAGTTGATGAAACCATAAAGATCCCAAATAGGATGCTTATTCCCTATTATGATGACAGCACTTCTTTAGATCATTTGATAGAAGATGTTTTCCACAATATTCATGAATATTCGATGAATATTTCAACTATGATGAATCGGGCAATATTAACACCGAAGAATAGTTATGTCGACGAAATAAACGCATTGTTGATTCATAGGCTCCCGGGTGAAATTCAGCGATATTACAGTTTTGATGAGACAATAGATGCATCTGAACAATCAGTTATGGAAGATTTCTTCAATACTCTAACTCCAAACGGACTTCCGCCCCATGAATTATTACTCAAGAAAAACTGTCCCATCATGCTGCTTAGAAACATTAATCCTTCAGAAGGACTATGCAACGGAACCCGTTTGATCTGTCGGGCTTTTGATCAAAATGTCATAGATGCAGAAATTGCAGTTGGACACCATATCGGAAAAAGAGTGTTCATTCCAAGGATACCATTCTTACCAAATGTTGATGAAAATAGTGGTTTTCCATTCAAACGAACTCAATTTCCCATAAGATTGAGTTTCGCAATGACTATAAATAAGTCACAAGGACAGACATTAGATTGTGTTGGGATTTATTTACCTCAGCCAGTTTTTTCACATGGTCAATTATATGTAGCTTTATCAAGGGCAAAGACATCATCTGCAGTGAGGATTCTAATACGACCACTGTCCACTGAACAACGTGAAGAGAACTGCACAAAAAATATTGTGTTTACAGAATTACTTACATTATCATGTTTGAATTAATGTTATACAGGTAACTAGATTTAATTGTATAGTTTCGATTTATTGTGTATTATAATATTCTTCTCTATATGTCTAATATTCAGTCATTTTTTTAAATGTCTTCGTCATTTATTTTAGTAATTTATGAATTTAAATTAAGATCTTTTATACTTATACATCTGATATTTTTGTATATGAAAAGGGAAAAAATGTGGACGGTGTATACATCAATAAAGGATATCACTTCGAAAACAAAAAACTGGAAGATTAAGATGATCGTTGCGGAAAAGTCACCTAAACGAATAAGCCAACGCACAGCAGTGAAGTACCAAAATTTGATATTAATTGATAAAGAGGTATGATATTTGTTAGCATATATTATGTTTCCAATTTTCAATATCCTTTCAAATTACAGGTTCTTGTATTCTATATTATTATTAAAAAATATCAATTACATTAAATTTATTTATTTATCTTTTTACGACATTTTTTAAAATAATTAAAAAAACACAAAAATTATTTAAAATAATTAGTATAGTAAAATAATACTCATAATTTTATACAATACACTACTAATCACAATTATTTTTATTATTGGTTCAGGGAAATCGAGTGCAGGCGACAATGTTTGGAACTGATATTGACCCCCGGGAGAACACTTTAAAAATTTTACAGTCCTATTATATCATCGATGCATATGTCAAACCAGTAGATCCAAAATACAAAATTGGAGAATATCAATATCAATGGACCCTTAACTCAAAAACAATAATAGAAGAAGTTCCACAGAACGAAGAGCAAATAGATGCACCGAAATATGAGATCATCCCATTCAAGGACTTGGAGGCTTATAGAGGGTCGATTGGAGAAATAGGTAATTTAATTTAAATTTTATTATAAATTAATTATCAATAAATTAACATTTCATATTCAAATATTTAGATATTTTAGCTGTCGCAATCAAAATTAAGCCAACTAAAGAGATAACGACAGCATCTGGACCAACAACGATCCAGGAGATTTATGTTATTGATGAAAGGTAAAAAATTCTTATAACTTCTCATCTCTTTTAAAATTGAATTCCAATATTAATTTAGGAATATTTTATTAACTCTTTTAATTATTTCAATTTTGTAGCTTGAACCCCATATGTTTGACTATGTGGGGTCGATTTGTCCAAGACGAATGTCAGAAAATATCAGATATTATTGAAGATAAGCCGATAATACTTGGAACAAAAATATCTGTTGGATCATATAACGGTATTTATAATAATATAACAGCTTAGATATTTTTCCGTATCGTATATACCAGCACTAATATTGATGTCAATTTCATCAAAGGATTGTCTCTATCATCACGTCCATCAAGTACCTTTATAATCAATCCTCTTCTTCCTGAGGCAGCTGCAATGAAGCGATGGTAATTCTTGAAAATTAACAATTACATATTAATGCATTTTTATTAGAGTTATTTATGTGATTTATGTAATTTACATGTATATTTCATTTCCTTACATTATTATTCTTTTCTGAATTTTAAGGGCGGAGAATAACGATTTGATAATTAGAAGTATTATTGCAAGATCCTTGACCTACCCATCTGCACCACTGTCATCTGTTGGTATTCGGGAAATTGTGAAGAATTGTGATATTGCAGGGTTGATTAAGGGTTTACAACCCATGGCGGTAAATTTTATTTTATTAGTAATAAATTAAAATATTTACACAAACATTCATTCTAAAAATTGATTATAATTTAATGCAGAAGGCAAAATTCTGGATAAAGGCGAAGGTAAATGTTATTGACATCACCCAAGTTTTTTATTACATGTCATGCATTGGCTGTAATAAAGGAACTGGATATAAATACAATGAAAGCTTCGTTTGTATGTATTGCAAAAACCAAGGGGTCTGCAAACCACGGTACGAATCTTACAATTTTATTTTAAAATTGATGTCTGATTTAATTCATAATTTAAAACTATTCAAATTTAAATTAATATATTAAACGCATTTAAAGTGCTAGGGCATATGTTGAACTGGACGATAACACTGGAAAGCTAGCTGCTACTATGTTCGGTGAAGTAGCTGAACAGGCACTTGGTTGTTCAGCAGTTGAATTGATGGAACGTGCTGGAGAGGTATCTCTTTAATTTTTCTTCAAAAGTTTAGTTTTGTTATAATGAATTAATTACAAAAAATTGGGTTTTTTTTTTTATTAATTATGTAAAGCTATTCAAAATTTATTTTGTAGGAAAATCCACCGTATGTTAAACGCATTGCGGACAAATTATCAAAAAAAATTTGGAAGATTCAAGTCTATGCAGATCCAGAGAAACTAAAGGAGAAAAAATATAGGCAATTTAATGTCCTCTCTATTGAAGCGGTGCAAGATGAAGAAAATGCTGGATCATCATGTTAGAATCAAAATGATCTCAAATAGCTTTCATAGAACTATGACTAATGTTTATTTATAGTTTCATGTTATAGATTCTATTAATGCTCTTCTTTTTTAATATATCACAATGTTTCATTATCTATTAATTATATAAACATTACATCATTAGTTATTTAATTAACCAAAAATATTACATCTTTAGTAATAAAAATTTATTTCTTAACCAAAAAAATTACATAAAAACTAAGCAAACGTGCATTGCACGTTGATTTCACCTAGTATATATAAAAATCTCTGAAAGATAGAAAATGTGTGAAGCTTCTAATATGAATACATCTGGAAATATGTATTCTATCAAGTTTCAAAGATCCTTATATGATCTAAAGCAATCCAAACGCAAATGGAAACAAACTATTATTGCAGTTTATATATATGATTTAAATGTCATTGAGGCTCCAGAAGAGCTTATGAAAACTGCACATATTTGAAATACAAATCTGAAACCCTTGCGGTTTCAAGGGGAAGATGGATGATGTTATTAGTCATGAAATACCATCTTTTAATATAATTAGTATTTCAGATTCATATTATGGGTTTGATATGAAGTGTGCATTATTAAAGAAGAAATAAAAGGGAGCACACAGAACATCTACCAAAAGATAGAAACACAAATATGAATATTTGTGAAATATTATTTTATTATCTTGAAGCAAGAATTACAGAAATTTTAGGCACTTTGCCTCATTCTTCAAACGCTCTTATTCTTCAAGAATCTGCATGGCATCCCTATCTAAAGGGATGGACAATCGAAAAGAAGATTTAAGTAAGAATTTTAAATTCATATTCTCTTACTTTATTGATTCTATCTTCATGTTGGACTCCAAAAAAAGTCGTTAAAGTATAGCAATATTCTCGTGGAGATTGTCAACTCCACAAGTTCTGGATTGCAGTCGCTAAGAAAATGCGACAATGGATGATGAGTATCGGGTACCGAGACTCACAAGCTCATGGATAGCTTCATTATCTGACCTACGAGTCAGATCATTATATTGCATTATAGCACCTGTGGTAGAAATATAAACAGGTGATGAACGAGTTGCAGAGTACCTCATATATTGGCCATGAGAAGATCGCTGAGCCATTGTAGGATAAGAATGCAGAAAGAGATTGCAGAGTAAAAATGCAGTATGATTACAGAAAAATGAAGAAGATGAGATGCGAATGAAGATGAGCTGAATATCTCTTTTATAGAGAAAATTATGATACAATATCTCTCGTGAAGCAAGAGAAAAGAGACGAAATATAGCTTCATAGCTCTGCGGCGCCTGACAGCTGCGGCGCCTGACAACACGCCTGACACCTACAGAGGAGTTGAAAATCCGCGGTACTTGTCTGATCTTAAAAGGCTGGCCACTGTTTTTATTAAAAAATGAGGTTAGCGGTTTAATGTTGATGAATTCTCCACTAACTATGTTATTTACAAGAACTCCAGAAGAGTAGTGATGAGCAGAAAGATCTAGTTGTGATTATTTTATGAACATGGTTCAAGTTCACAATTAGTTGGATATGCAGATGCAGGTTATCTTTCAGATCCACACAGAGGTAGATCTCAAACTGGATATGTATTTACTTATGGAAATTCTACTATATCATGGAGATTTGTCAAACAAACACTATCTGCTACCTCTTCAAATCACTCAGAGATCATTGCAATTCATGAAGCAAGTCGAGAATGCATTTGGCTAAGATCAATGATCCAACATATTCAAGAAAAGTGTGGTCTTCCAGTGATTAATGATAGTCCAACAATTTTATACGAAGATAATGCTGCTTGTATTAAAGGAGGATATATCAAAGGTGATAGAACCAAACATATTTCACCTAAATTCTTTTATATTCATGAACTTCAAGAGAAATGTGAAATTAAAGTCAAGCAGGTACGATCAAGTGATAATCTGGCAGATTTATTCACAAAAGCATTACCAACTGCAACATTTAAGAAAATTGTGCAGAACATTGAAATGTGAAGATTTGAAGACCTGTTATCATACACTTTTCAGGGGAAGTAATGTCTTGAAAACTTGTGTTGATTGTACTCTTTTTCCTTCGTTAAGGTTTTATCCCACTGGGTTTTCCTCTGCAAGGTTTTAATGAGGCAATCCTAAAAGCACTCGGCGATACATATGAATACTGTACTCTTTTTCCTTCGCCATTGGTTTTTTCCCACAGGGTTTTTCCTTGGCAAGGTTTTAACGAGACATATTCTTTAAATATGGTCATCCAAAGGGGAAGTGTTATAAACTATCTTGAATTGTATGACCACATTTAGCTAACCGTCAAATGCATAGTGCATAGTGCTAGCATAGTGAGCTAGCCGTCAAATGCATAGTGCATAGTGCTAGCATAGTGAGCTAGCCGTCAAATTCATAGTGCTAGTCGTCAAAAGCATAGTCCCCTTTATACTCCTATATATATTGTTGAATCTTTTAAGAAATATATAAGTTTCATAACCTCTCTGAACTCTATCTCTTTCTCTCTCCTTTTGAAAGTTTTATAACACGTTATGGCTATCTCTTTTCAATGATTTCATAACATTACTTTGATTTATTTTCATAATATTTAAAATATTTACTGTATCTTATCTCAATTTAATTTTCATATTAATAGAGATGTATACATTGTATTAACAATAGAAAAAGCAAACACGTAGTCCTCAAATCTCTCTCTCTCTTTTTCTCTTCTCCATCTTCTTTTATATTATATTTTATTTTCTATCCCTTTCAACTTCAAAGTATAGGAAAACACAAAGTAAGTATAACTATCACTATTGATCAGAGAAAGAAAGCAAAACACAAAACACTTAGGGCTATATAAACTGCTGATGTAAAAAAAAGTTTGGATGTTTAGATTTATGCACAATGAGACAGTCCAACTGAGAGCTTAGAGCTGTGAAATGGAGGAGAAAGAAAACAATTTTACCTAGGGCTGCACACTGAACCACCCGGTTCAAATTTTGGTCCGACCCGACCCGAACCGCAGGGAAAACAAAAACACAATTGATCCGATCCGATCCGTGAAATTTAGTTCGGGTCGAACCCATTCTACCCGTTCGCTTTCTCCTCGTTTGTTCTACCATGTACGGAGGGCAAAATGACTTTCTGCATCGTAGCTTTAGCGAAAGGAAGAAGAAGATGGGCTTCTATCTTAATCAATCTAAAAAATGGCTAATAATGCAATAATATATTCCTGAGAAAAAAAAAAAGAACAGAGAAGAGCTCAACGAGAACGAGAAAGAGGGAGGACTGGGGAAGGAGAGAGGGATTAGAGTTTGTGTGAAATGGGACAAAACGAGGCCGTATTGAGGGCAGCAACCAAGTGCCATGCCGAAGAAATCTCTCTTCCTCCGAGAGCAGCAAGCTCAACCCATTACTCTAGCAACACAATACCGCGTCATGATCTGAGTAGGGCTGGAGCATAGGCGCTCCTCCGTCGCCTCTATGCTGATCGCGAGGCGTCTCCTTCTCAACTTCAAAAATGGTGACGAAAAGCACTTCCATTCTCGCCGCCATGGCTAGAAATGGTCAAGCCCTGGCTCTTCCTCCTCTTAGTGGTGGTTGTTGAGCTCACCGCCATGGCTAGAAATGGTCAAGCCCTGGTCCTCGCGCCCACATGTGCCACTTCCATCACCACAATATCTGAGATTCAATGGGGTTGCTGGGCGTTGTTCTTCTTCACTGCAGGTGATCGGTTTCGACCGATTTTATGGGTAATAAACCCGGTAATGGGTTTGACCCGCTGAACATGATTTTAGGTGGGTGAGGCCATCTCGGGCTTAATGGGTTGATCAGGCCAAGCCCTTTTTTGCACATGCCTAATTTTACCCACTGCCCTAAAGTTTCTTAACCCATTTATATGATGGTATAAGATTGATGATTTATATGAAAAATAATTGAGATGTTTAATTCTCTAGGCTTCTTTGAGTAAGAAAATACTTTATTTAAGATTTCAATTATACCATCATATGCTTATTGTAACACGTAAATATCTAGATTTGATAAATTAACTTACCTATTAAAATAAAAGATGATATTTTAAAAGATTATTTGATAATTTTTATTAAATAAAAAAATTCTAAGCATGTCGTCACAAAAATAATAACAAATTAATATTATGCCATGTAACTAAATAAACTAAAAAAGTGGCATCATGTAGAAAATAAATAATCTTCCAATCGACCAAATACCTGCATCGGAAATGCTTTACGATTCGAATTTGTATTGAAAATCATTTTTTTTTACTTAATGGTTAAAAAAGTAGTTTTCATAATATTATGAATTTTTTTATTTTTAAAAAAATATTTAAAAATAAAAAATATAATAATAATAATAATAGAAACTTCTTTTACCTTTGTCGGTGGGTTCTCGGGCAACATCATGCAGCATTACTCTACCTGCATATATATTTTTGAAAGGGCAATGATAGGGAGCCCACGCTTTATACCGATAATCGACTGATTACAATTTAAAATAATATAAAAAAAAATGAAAAAAAAAAAAACGAAACAGCTGATAACACATATCCCATTCCAACGTCCCGGTAGGCTCCTATCGTCCCTCAATACCCATAATCATTTCCCTAATCCCTCCCTCCATCTTGTAAGGAATCATTTAACATAGATCTCAGGATCAACAATTGATAACACGCTTCAAATTTCTCTTCGTTGAATTGAAAAACATGGCAGAGTTCATTCTTGCAGATATCAAAATCCTCACCGCCAAAACCCATTTGTTTCATCACACGCAGTGTTACGGCAACGACAACTACGGATGGCCCATTAACGCACAAATCTAAAATCATGGAGCACCTAAGAAAGGGCAAAATGCTCCAACAATGTAGAGAAATCCACATGCTTGTGATTTGGCAAAGGAACCATTTTCATTATGTAGCTCAAGATAGAAAGTGGGATAACGGGATTCATCTTCCAATCTAGGAAAGACAGAACCATAAGCTCCATTCTTTGGATTGATTTTGGCGTAAATGCATACTTTGATTTGTCAACTTGTAGTCACCATATAATGGCCGTTAATTTCTTCCAATTACCCTTTCCATGGAGTTGCAACTTTGCTGCCCAGTTTTTGCGGGAAATGGAAGTGAAGCTCTTTATAAGTTCGGTTTTGCAGTTTCAGCTGAGCAGGAGGGAGGGAGCTTGAGATTACTTCGGTTTTGCAGTTTCAGCCAGGAGGGAGGGAAGCATGCGAAGTAATGAATTAGATGATCTGTAGTTTTAGTCGAGAGGGAATTCTTGCTCATTATCCCAAAAGGTGAATTTAAAATCTACTTCATACCCTACGAGACATCTTCGGCTTTTGTGAATGCCATAGAAGTTTTTCTTGGCCCCGATAGCTTCATCCCTGATAAGGCCCCATACATTACTTCTCAAGGAGCTAAGAGTAACTATAGTGGTTTGAGCTCCAAGGTTCTACATAAAGTCCATAGGATCGACGTTGGGGGTTCTACGTCCAAGCTTGTTGAGTTATGGAGGAATTGGGATCCAGATGATGATTACTTACAGAGCCCAAATGAAACGTCTGATCAGTACAAAGGTGAAACGCCTTATTACGAACCCAAAAGGATCACCAAGTATATTGCCCCAGCTTTTGTGTATCAGACGGCGAGACAATTTACAAATAGTAGTAACAACTCCAATTTTCCAAAGATAACTTGGAGTTTTCCTGTCAATAAGAATTCTAAGAACTTTCCTCAGGTCGATTTCTCTGACGTAGTAAGTGCAACACCTAATGACTTGTAGTTCAATCTCTATATCAATAGAAATTTCAGTTTGGAGATCAATCCTTACAATATAACAGAGAGGATGGGCGCTGTTCCATTTTACATCGATTTTGTGGTTGATTATGATGGTTTGGGATTTGTGAATGCTAGTATCAGTCGAGTGGAGGACTCTCGGATACATAATGCCTTTTTGAATGGGCTGGAGATTCTAGAGATAGTGAACCAATCAGGTTTCACTCCTCTTAGGGAAATTGAAGTAGGGAGAAAGAAGCTCTCCTATGCTATAATTGGTCATGCATGTAGTGGGGCTTTTCTCATTTTGGTAATATTAATGGTGTTGGGTTTGAAATTTAGGAAACTAGGACATGATCAGATTATGGAAGTGCCTCTATATGGAGGGTTTAGCTCGCATAGCAGGTTGACTCAAAGAGGTCCTAATGCTTCCATTGCTCATAGTCTAAACCTTAGTTTAAGGATACCTTTTTCTGAAATACTGAGTCCAACGAAGAACTTCAATGCAAAGCTATTGATTGGTGAGGGTGGATTCGGAAAAGTCTACAAAGGAACTCTTAAAAATGGTACCAAAGTGGCCATGAAACAAAGTGATCCAAGACATGGGCAGGGTCTGGAGGAATTCCAAACGGAGATCATGGTGTTGTCTCAAATTCATTACCGCCCTCTTGTTTCTCTGATTGGATATTGCGATGAATGGCATGAGATGATATTGGCTTACGAGTTCATGGAAAAGGGGACTCTGAGAGATCACCTCTATCATTCACATGAAAATTATGAGAGATCAACTTCAGTATCTGAATTATCTTGAGAGCAAAGACTAGAAATCTGCATCGGTGCGGCAAAAGGTCTACACTATCTACACATTGGTCAAGCTGGAGGAATCATTCACCGTGACGTGAAGTCAACAAACATTCTGCTCGATGAACATTATGTGGCTAAAGTTGCCTACTTTGGCATTTCGAAATCCGGCCTTCCCGATCCAGACAACTTCACCATAGGTGTAAAAGGTAGCTTTGGTTATCTTGATCCAGAATACCTTACAACCTTGCAATTGACAAAGAAATCTAATGTATACTCCTTTGGAGTTGTACTTCTTGAATTTCTCTGTGCTAGACCAACTATTATACAGTCATCTCAGCTGGATGAGGTGAACTTAGCAGAATGGGGGATGCTGTGGCAAAAGAAAGGCCAACTCGAGAACATTATCAACCCAATACTTGTTGGTAACATTAAACCTAGTTCATTGAGAATATTTGGTGTTATTGTAGAAAAGTGTTTGAAAGCATTTAGTATTGAGAGGCCGACTATGCACTGTGTTGTATTACCTAAATTATAAACTGCGGCTTCAACAAACTGGAATGCCTAGAGAGCCATTTGAGGAAAGCATGACGACTACCGTAACTTCTTTGGAGTTGCAGTTTCCAGTCGTTTTGAACTTTCCTATTCATGAAGATGATGGTGCATCCATTTGAGGGGATGATAGTTCTGATATAGAGATAAGTGAAGTCTAACCACTTGTTTGGGTAAGTATTGTCTGGTTTGTATTAGCACCTGAATTAATTGTAATATTTAATTATCGTTTTAAGAATAGACTTTTATTAATAGTTATCAAATATAGTGTTCCTTGTATTACTTAAATTTTTATTGCTATGAATTTTTTAATACGCTTTAATTTGCAGTTTTGTGTTTAAATTCTGGATAGATACCACAATATGATATTTGGAAACACAGTAAGAAGAAGACTGAAACTATAGATATCATCATTCTACAATCTAACATATCACATCTAACTAAATTTATTTTTATAAAATTGCATATTTCTCTTATGATTATCAGATATGAAAGAAAAAAAAAAGTTATATAAAGAGAGACTTTCGCGTCATGGGTCATCTAATTTTCTTTTATTTTAATTTATTTTGACTGGAATGCTCATCTTACCTTTTCTTTTCTTCATTTTTGTCAAATTACTTTTTCATAAAGCTAGAACCCGTCCAATATTTCAGCATTGGTGACCCTCCATTTGAAATCAATTATTGACGTATGGGGATTAACACGGAAGTATATATTTATATATATATATATATATATAGAATCCTACTCATTCTTCTTACGTCACAAATTATACTTAATTTTTTATATTTTTTAATAATTTTATTTATCGTCCTTACACATTATATTTATTTTAATTTATTTTATTTTTTATAATAAATATATAGTGTATGGATAATAAGTAAGATAATTATTTTAATAAAAATAAAATAAAATAAAAAATAATAATTAATAAAAGAATAATTTTAAAGTGGGATCATCAGCAGTATCGTGCTGAAAGTCATGTTCTAAGCAACTTACAAAAAGTGCACGATTAGTGGAGATTACTGTACGTTCGAGCATTCAACATCAAGACTGAATTGAAATAAAAAGTAATATCAACATCAACTTTATCCCGTCTTTAGCTTTCCTTTTTTCCATTTTGATTTAGGCATACGTGATTCAAGATTCATGTCATCCCTTATATACGTTGCTTTTGGGTGCGTGGTCACGAGACATCAACTTTATATATTCAAATCCTCGTCTAGATGTGACTCTCATTTAGAGTAAATAAGTAATAACTACCATGTTAGAAAAAGTACTGCTACATTCATAAAAAAAAAAAAAAATTATATAAAAATAATTTAAAAAATTGACGTGATTTAATCTGATCCGTTAGATCTACTCTACAAAAAAATACACATTTCACTCTCCTAAGATTCATAATCATGTTATGAGTATGAATAAAAATAAAAAAAATATTTTTTTTTCTATATTTGGTAGATAAATATTTTAGTTACAAAGTAATTCTACAAAATTAAACTTATTGATTTGATTTCATGTAATACATTATATTGTTAATTATTTTTTATTATAAAATAGATCAAATGTATCATATAAAACCATATCAGTTTGTATGAATTATTACCTAATTATTATAATTTTTTCAAACTTTCAAATAAAACATAAAAAATAATTCAGCTTTTTTCAAATTTCAAAACAAAAATTAAATTAAAAAATTATATTCTAATAATATTTTAATTTTATAATATTTTTGCTTAATTTTTTCTCTGTCATTTTTCAAAATTTCATAAAACATTTTAAGTTAAATCATGTCACTACTACTCACAAATAATTTTACTATTATTTACAAATTATTTTACTACTATTCATAAATGATCTTAATTCATCTCATCTTAACTTATCATATAAACCAGATCTAAAATTATCCGAAAGCTACAAAATGTTATTTTCCCTAAAAGAAAAACATAACATATGAATTAAGTATGAAAAAAAAAAGGCGTGAAACTCTTAATTAGTTTACAAAAATGCAATTTTGTGAAAAACAAATTCTAAACGAGAAATATTAAATATAATCTATTTAAAAAATATTTTTTTAATGTAAATCTCATATATCAATTTTTTAAAAATAAATATGTGAAACTTATACATCTTAAAAATTATATAAATAGAAATTTAAAATTGCGGTATGAAATTGGTAATTTAATTTATTATATTTTGAAGTTAAATTATTTGGAGCGTACCTAACAGCAAACTCTTTATGGTATGAACACTCGTCACTTCAAAACAGTGTTCGAAACATGCCTCAAAATTCTTACTATTTTTTGTCCGTATTGTCAACATGATTCGTTTCCTCTCTTGTTTTTGCCGTTTTGTTTTTAGCTTGGAAAATGCGCTTCATATTATTACTTCGAAGTGACACATCGAATGAATACTTTAGGCATTGCTGTGGGCCTGTGGCCCCCTGTGAAATGAATTATTGATGAGGAAAGTAGCGGATCACATCTATTGACTCAGTTTGTTTTGAGCGTGTTTCACATCACCACGCACACCCAATCACTAAGCAGCCAAAAAATAAATGAGATTTGGAGGTTTGTGAAAACATCTTAGGCATCTGTCAGTGAAATCTATAAAGATTTCTCTAATCATAAAAGACGATGGCCCCTCCTGTCATACCTGATATAAATAGAGTCCTTGATGTCTTCTGTTTGATGTGACAACCTCCGAATCGCATATTTTAAATTCAAGTTACGAAATATACATGCTTCACTTATTAAAGATAAATTAATAACATCTCTCTCGAGATTATTGGGTAGTTATCCTTTTGATGACAAATGCTTATATCCTTCAAATGTCTTAGAAAAAGTTTTGTCCACTGTTATGGTGACAGTTTCGGTCGAAATATTAGATTATGTTTGGTGACTGAAATTTTTCATATAAAAATTTTAAATTTTAAAATTAAATATTAAAATATTATATTTTAATATTATTATTATATTAAAATTTAAAAAAATAAAAAAATTAAATTATTTATTATATTTTATATGAGAATTTTAAAAAATTATAATGATAAATTTTAAAAAATTATAATGATGAGATGAGAATTTTATATTTAAGATAAAAATTTCATGTGCCAAACAGTACCTGAAATATTTTGATACCACTACAATTTTAAGATAGTCTATATATAAATAAATAAATTATATATATAAACTATATTTCAAAATAATAATAATATAAGTCTTAAATATATTTGTAACACTGCATAAATATTTACAACAAAAATAAACATCATCATCAAGATTCAAGATAACTAAACAACAAAAGTATAAATCCCATGTTTTCACGTAAGATAATGCTACAGCCACCGTTATATTGTCCCATTTTTGCTTTTCGCTTGACGTGGGAATGCTATTGTGGCATTTAGATTTTTTTATTCTTTTTTTAAACTCATTTATTTTCTTCTTTCCTGGGATGTCACTATTTCAGATTCCTCCAAACCCCCGACCTGCTTCCTCAACAGATTCCCTCTCCCCCGATCTCCATAACGGTGGCTGTAGCATTTTCCGTTGTGATTTTTAGTCCATTTGTTCAGCCTTATCACGTTGTCACTTGTCAAGTAGAGTCGGCAAAGCATGTGGGAAAAAAATTAAAAAGGAAAACAAGTAACACCATGGTTGCATTGGACGGAAGACTCTTGATCGAGAGTGCAAGTACAGTAACCCATAACAACGGGGCATGCAGACCCAGTAGGTAACAATTGTTAAATGGCCATTCTCTAGGGGTGAGAATCAGCGGGTTTGGACCGGCCATTTTTGAACCGGATCAAATTGGATCGAATGAAAAAAAATATATAATTTATATAAATAATTTTAAAAATTAATTACATAATTTTTAACTAATACTAATAGTCTAATATGGTATTTTTAAAAAAAATAATACTAATAGTCTAATATTATAATATATTATAGTTATACTTATACTAATATAGACTATATAGTTATATTAAATACTATAAATAATACCAATACTAATATAGTTATAGCTAAATCACTATAAGTATAACTATATATATTTAGTATGAATGTATTATTCTATTCTTTAATGTATAACTATAATATATAGTATTACTATATATTAATATATTTACATATTATAAGAGTTATAGTGTAAATTATAATATAGAAATTATAATATACTAAATCACTATAACAGTATAACTAATACTAATATATAGCTATACTATTAATACTATTATATAGTTATATTTTTCACTATAATTAGTATTAATATATAGCTACACAGTATACTTATACAGTTGTACTAATACTATTAGTCTATTATATGGTCTAAGACTCTTAAGTCTAATATAGGCTATATAGCTATAACTAATACTAATATTATTAATACTAATAATGTAAAAAATAGTTATACTAACTGATTGATTCAACATAACAAATATTACTAATATAATATAGTTACACTAAATTACTAATAGTCTAATACAAATACTATTATATAGTTATACTAATCGTAAATTCATAATAACTAAATCATTATAAGTTTATAACTATATATATTTAGTATCAATATATTATTATACTGTTTAATGTATAACTATTAACTATAATATATAGTACTAGTATATATTAATATATTAACATATTATAAGAGTTATGGTATAAATTATACTATATCATATATGTATAAATTTATAATGTATTAATATAGTTAACTTAATATGTAATATATTAGTATTAAATCAATATAACTACATAGAGTATTAATAATATAGTATTTAATATAACTACATAGAGTATTAGTAATAAGAGTATTACTATTATTTAATATAGTATGACATAGAGTATTAATAAATGTGTGGTGTTTGAAGATATATAGTAATACTAGTATATTACATATAGTATTACTATTATTACATATAGTTATTAGTTATAGTATTAGTACTAGTGTATTATTAGTTATAGTAAATAAGTTAATAACTATTACTAATTTACTATATACAAATATACTAATAGTATTAGCATATTACTAATATATATAATATTATACTATATATATTAAATATATCACAATATAATTACATAAGTATTAAACAAAAATGTCATAGGATAAAAAAAAAAAAAAAAAAAAAAAAAAAAAAAAGTCAATCGTAGATCGACTGGACCGGACCGAATGGGACTAGACCGTCTCGACCTTTAGGGAGTTCAGTCCGGTCCAAGGTAGGAAAACCCTGGACCGAATAAGTCCGGTTCGGTCTACAAAATCTCCCCGGACCGGACCGAACTCACACCTACTCATTTACTAGGTTATGAGTCTTCTTTCTCATGTCAGGTAGCATATCTGTAACATTTTCGATTCTAAATATTTTCCCGACTTAGAAATTCTACTAAAGAATTGGAGATAGAAAGAAATATGAAAGATGCATTAACATCGCTAATTTACATGATAGTTTTGAATATAACACGAGTAGCCTACTTACAAATAATTTATATATGCCTAACAATTTCACAATTTTCCTTCAAAAAACAAAGAGAAAAAGTGGGAATGCATTTCTAGAGAAAAGAAAAGGGGTTGTTGAATTTGAGAGAAGAAGAGAATACAATCCTCCCTGCTGTGAAAACAAAATTGGGGGTTCTCAGGACTTTCTTTCCACGAGTTTAAAAGCTGAATTTAAAACAATTTTCAAATTTGGAAGTTTGGAATATGGAAATTTTCAACTCATTTACATCTTTGAATCTGACTGGTCAATGAGTTAGACCTTCCCTTCCCTTCCTATGCTAATGCCAGACTTGTCTGCTGGGGAGAAGAGAGGAAGGTGTCAAGATGCAGGTCGAGAGTTTGGAGGGAATCTGAAATGGGAGTATCCAGGAGAAAAGTAAGTAAATAAGTTAGAAAAAAAAAAAGAAAAAAAAAAGCCAAAATGCATTCCCGCGTCAAGCAAGAAGCAAAAGAGGTGGCTGTAGCATTTTATTTTCACATATGGACTAGCGAGATCTCCTGAAAAGTCAACGTCGTATACTTAAAATACTAAGATGGGAGTTGTACATAGGTAAAAATTTAAAATGTCTTGCTACAACCACATGCAAAAGTTACTAATGGTGGCCATTGAATAGGCTATTATTTTTGTTTTTTTATTTGTTTTCATAATATTATTTAAAAATACCTTCTTATTCGTTAAGTTAAAGAGAGAGAGAATCGGTTGCCTTTTGGTGTGTGGAATTCCCACTTAAAATCTCTTTGAAACGTCAATGTCTTACAGTTCCAAGGTGGGAGTTGTGGAGTAGGTAAAATTTTGAAAAATGGAGATTGTGAGTATTAGAATCACTCAATTATGAAAATGCCCTTTGATACTAATGCTAATTAAAAAATCACCATCCACCATCAACCTTCATTCCGAACCGATTTTTCTAAAACGGTCGAAATATTGAAAATTGATTGGTATTGACCGAAACAGGCCAAAATATCGGTATTTTACTTGGTATGAAACATCCATCTCCACTGTACTCGGTACTATTTCAGCATGGTAAATTTCAATCATATTGAATAATTCTATATGAAGAATTTTACACCACACCCACATTCTCGTTAAAATCCGTATTTATTTCTGATTTTTTTTCTAAGTATTGTCAACATTATTCGATTCCCTCTCTTTTGTTTTTAGCTTGGAAAATGCACTTCATATTACTTGAAATGACACATCCAATAAATACTTTAGCATTGCTGTGGCCACCCTGTGAACTGAATTTTCCCATTTATCAATAGCTACTTGGAATGTATTAAAAGCTTCTGCCTAAAGTCATGACTTTTGGAGATAGAATGGCATATTCAATTAATAATGAAAGATTAAATAATCACCTTATAATATAAATTATAACCACGTGTTGTAACACCATTATTAATAGCTTTTGCTATTTTACTTTCCAAACAAGAGAGATAAAAGAAATGCGAAGAATACAATATTATTGGTGGGGTTAGGAAATTAATAATCCATCTTTTATAATTTTATTTTTATTATATTATATTGTTTACTACTTATAATAACTAAAAGGAAAACTTTAATTCAAGGTTAACATCAACCTTCATGGCAACCAAGTTTTGAGATCCCGATGACATGAATTCCAGTTCTTATGAATTATGATCAATCTCATGCCAGGATTAACATTTTCTACTCTCTTCTGTATCATGAGTTCTATTTAAGGCAAACTCACGGCCTCAATTCAAATCAAACTAATTATTGATGGTATCTAATACTTTTTAATTTTTTATAAAAAAAAATTAAATCTTTCTGAACATATTTCATATATTTAAACATATATCTCAATAAGACTTATAAAATACTACTATTTATAAATTAATTTAAATTATCTGAAATCATTTCAGTTTCCAAACACAATCAAACTCCTTGCTTGACTAAATGCAAGTCAACGTAATAGTCATAGAACTCATTTCAGGTTAAATGTTGTAGAACACAATTTTTTTATTTTTTTATTTTTTTTTTTGTAATTTGAGTAATATTAGATATAGTTTTAGGGTGTACAAGTTTTGTATACTCTTTTTAAAAATAAGAGGAATCTATTATTAAAAAATAATATTTCATATGTGACCTAAATTTACCTTCTTTTTTTTTTTTAATAAAAAAAAGAGTAAAATTTACACATTTTAGAACTAAGTGATGTACGTTGAATCGACTAAGCATATTATTTTGGATCTGGGCCCGAGGCAATACACGACTTGCTTTTTAGTCCACTCCAAGTTGGGCCGTCCCAACTTGTGATAGAGTTTCTAGCAGTAATTGTTTTATTTTAAAGAAAAAGATAATCATGATCTGCTGTATCTCTGAAATAATCCGATTAAGCTAATAGTGTGATATCTTATTTTTACATGTATTTTTATTGAATGATTATTTAAATTATTATAAATAATATTTCTCTTATTTTAAATTTAATGTGTTATTTATTGGGTTATTTTATGATTTTAAGTTGTGCAATTTATTTTAATATACTTTCTTGTTATTAATTCTTGTTTTGCATTTAAATCACTCTTTAGCTTGAATTATTTTATTATTGTTGGACTTTAATTATTTTATTTTATTAATATTGAGTTGCAGTGTTTTTATTTGACTTCTATTTTTTTTATTGTGCTTTTTATTTTAAAGTAGTTTATTATTGAATTTTATTATTTTATTTTATTTTATAAAGTCATTGCGTTTGAATAATTTTATTTAACTTGTTATTTTTTAAAATAGTTTTCTTTGGATCAGTTTCTGGACTCTAGATGTGAGGATTGGATCTCACTTCTTTCCTTTCCTTTTTCTTTTTCTCTTTTTCCTTTTTCTCTTCTTTTTCTTCTTTCCTTTTTCTTCATTTTTCCTTCTTTCTCTCCCGTGCGACCAGCCCCCTCCCCCTCCCTCTCCGTCTGTTTTTTGTCCCGCGCAGACTGCCGCCGTCATCCCGCCGTACAATGCACCACTGCCACCGATTGACTCCCCTCCAACCAGTGATCACTTCCCTCCATTTTCAGGCCAACCCGTGCAGCTGTTAGCCGCCACGCACGGTTGTAAGCCACAACCACTCTTCCTTCCAGCTCCACTGTGCGCCATCCAGTGTCGTCGCCGTTGCTTCCATTCTCTTTCCCACCCACCGACGACCTCACCCTTCCATTTTCAGCCCCCTAAACGCCGCTGTTAACTGCCACGAGCACCACCCAAGCTGCACGGTTTTGTGCTCCCCGCGCCGTCGTGCCTCCACTGTTGACCCCCACTTCTTCACCACATCATCACCGCCCTCCCAGCTACCTAATCCACTCAACCCCAGCTCCGATCCGTCACCAGTGAAGATCAACCAACCCACTTTTCGTTTTGGGCTTTTTGGCCTTCAATCGCCGTTTGTGCCGCCATCCACAACCAACCACCACTTCCATTAGCATCATCAACACCTCTAAACTCTACCCTAGTCTTCCCTAGTCTTCGTTTGTCCTCATTCAAATTTGAGTATTTTGTGACCCACGGCCACAGTGCATTTTACACTGTTACATTACTTTTCCTTCACCTTTTGCAGCTCGTTGATCATTCGAAAAATATTTTATAGTACTGTAAGTATTTTTCAAACTCCCTTTTAGATTTAAATATATTTTTGCTTTAACAATAAATTGTGATTGGTTGTGTGATATCCCGTTTTTACGTGTATTTTCACTGAAGGAGTCTTTTAATCTAATTAAAATATTAGTTCTTTTATTTTAAATTATCGTATTTTAATTGGATTTATTTAGTTGTTAGTTTTTACTAATTATTTATTATATTTTAGCTTGATGTGGTGTTTAAATTATTTTAATCGTTTTATAGATTTTAAAATTGTTTTCGTTGGATCAGTTTTTGGATTCCAGAGGTGAGGATTGTACCTTATTTCTTTTCCCCCCATCTTTGCTTTTTCTCTTTTTCTTTTTCTCTTTTCTTTTTCTTTTTCTTTTCTTTCTTTTCTTTCTTTTCTTTTTTTCTTCTTTTTTCTTGTTCTTCCCCGTCGTTCTTCTCCCTTGTGCGATACGTTCTCTCTCTCCTCACTATCGTCGTTTTGCTTCTTCACCCAGACTGCCGCCATCCAGCCACTGTGGCCTACACCACCCACCCAGTTTTCTTCCCCTCCGATCGGTAAACCTCCCCACCAAGTTTCACCTCCATCCGAGCCACAGTTAGCCGCCACGAGCTCCTCCAAGCCGCACGGTTTTTGTGCTTTTCCCCTGCCGTCGTTCCACCTCCGGCCACCATCTCTTTACCCCTTCATCACCTACCTCTTGCCGTCCTAAACCACCCATTTTGCAGCTCCGATCCATTGCCGGAGCAGCTCCCACGAGCTCATCTTTGTTTTGCCGTTTTTTCGCTTCCACCACCATTTCCACCGCCACCCACAGCCAACTCTCACTTCCATTAGTTTCATAAACACCTCTAGGCCATTCCCTATCAATCCCAAGTCTTGGTTTGTCACCGTTCAAAAGTGGGTATTTTACAACCCACGGCCACAGTGTATTTTACACTGTTACGTTGCTTTTTCTCCTCCGTTTGTAGCTCCTTGATCCTTTGAAAATTATCATATAGCGCTGTAAGTATTTTCCAAACTCTATTTTAGATTTAAATATATGATTACTTTTACAATAAATTCATTGACTGGTTGGTTATTCCGGACTGAGTCCGAGGAGTCGGAGGTCGGATGGATTTTAGGATGGAATTGTTTGGTTATTGTTGATATTGTGATTTATTAGTTAAATTGTGTCTTGAGGTGTGCATTGCATGGTGCATTCATGTGCATGTATTAAATTGAGAAAATCTGAGTTTTCATGTGTAAATGAATTTTCGGGTGCGTACGTATCACGACCTCAAGTCGGGATGGGGTATTATCTCGGTGGAGCTCCTCTGGTCACTCAGGAGTGGATAATACTGAGTGACATCCCCTGGGTTGTCGCTGAGCGACGACCGAATCGCACGATACGGTAACGCTATCGTGTCGACTTCGTGGTCCCTAGGCTAGCGGGAACTAGAGGATGGCCTGGTCCAGGTACGCGCTGGGCGGGAGACTGGGTATCGCTCGTTTAGGTATCACATGCGTAGTCGTTACCTGCGGTGTGGCACAGGAGCCAGAGTGTGCGGATGATCCCTAGGGGAGATTGTGATACATGCAATAATTGGAACGGGTTTTGGATATTAGATACGGGTCATTTTCTGGAAAAATTGTGGTTTCCTTGGTTTGGACCATAATATGGGATAATGGCAAGAACTGGTTTTAAAGGATATGTTTTTGGGCCAAAATGAGTTTTTCTTGGCGTGCGTGGAAAAATGTGGATTTATGGGATATATGCATTTGGCATTCTTTTATGCATATTGTTGAGTTTAATATATTTTTATCTTGTGGCGTTTGGAATGTTACTTACCTGCGGCACCATTTTGGTACCGTAAACTTTGATGCAGATGTGGAGGAAGAGAAGGAGGCTGAGCCCGAGGAGGCGGCTCCGCCAGAGTTTTGACTTAAAGTCTTTGATGTTTAAAAATATTCTCTATCAGTTTTTATGGCTTGTAATTTGGTTTGAAACAATATTTGAGACTTGTAATATTTTATTATGTGTGGTTTAAACGGGTTTGTATTAAACAAAAATTCTGGTACTTAGTTATAAGACTTTTATTATCCGCTGCATGTTTTTATTGTACACTTGTTGCATGTACACACACTTGGCACTTGGCAATAGGATGGTGACCCGTGTTGTCATCATCTCGACGCTTCGATTTCCACGTGTCCGTACGTGGGAATTGGGAGCGTCACAGGTTGGTTATGTGGGACTGAGTCCGAAGAGTCGGGAGTCGGATGGATTGGAGGACGGAGTTATTTGTATGTTAGTTGATGTTGAGAATTGTTGGAGATATTTATGTTTTGTCATTTGCATTACATAGTGTATGCATGTACATGTGTTGAAAAAGGAAAATTGGGTTTTTGTGTAATTGCATGTATGTTCATGTGTTGGAACTTGAAAACTGGGTTTTCAAGCGATAAATGATTTTTGGGTATATTTGAATGATTGGATTGACCTGTTTGAGTCAGAGGTAGTGTAGGGATGGTGGTAAGTAGAGACGATAGTAGAGTCCTGCCTACAGACGGACTTGTAGGGATGGTGGTAAGTAGGGATAGTGGTAGAGTCACGCCTGTGATTCCCTCCTACAGTGCTCTGATGGTTTGGGCTATTATCTAGGATAATGGCGAGGAAATGTTTTGGGCCAAAATGAGATTTTGGCGTGTATGGAAAAATGAAGATTTTCGGGACATATGTATATAGCATCGTGTTCATGCATTTGATTATTTCATGAATATATTTTTATCTTGAGGTTTATTTGGTTTGTTATTTACTTGCGGTACTGTCTTTGGTACTGTAGATTTTGATGCAGAAAACGAGGAGGCTGAGCTTGAGGAGGCGGCTTCGCTGGAGGAGTGATCGGGGATCACTCATGGATTATGGTTTATTTTCCTATTTTTGATTGGTATTATATTTTTACTAGTTATTTGTAATATTATTAATACGTTTGTTTTTAAGCGAGTTTATATTTAAATAAAATTCTGGTACTTAGTTGAAAGACTTTTTATTATCGCTGCGTTATTTTTATGTATGCGTGTTACATGTACACACACTTGGTACTTAACGATGGGATGCGTGACCCATGTTATCATCATCTTGACGCATCGATTTCCATGTATCTGAACGTGGGAGTTGGGGGCGTCACAGATAGAGCCCCGATTTTTCATTTTTGTCATGGGAGAAGCTAGGAACCGGTCGGGTGAAAATTTAAATTTAACACCAGCCAATCAAATTTTTCCACATAAGAGGTACATCAAATTTTCATCTACACTCAAATGCACTAAATTCTTTACTTATTTTTATCTTTTCCCTCTCTCTCTCTCTCTCTCTCTCCAAAATATGCTTGCAACCAAATGTCTTTGTTTACGGGACAAAAAAGTTGGTCTCTTCTTTATTTTGCTTGACCTGGTCTCTTGTGATTTGGTCTCTCAATAAATTACTTTCAATTAAGTTCGGCCATTTTAAGTAGGGAAAAGCTCCCTCCACAGAACAAGCTGCAAAAAAAGCTTGATGTTTGAATATTTAAGTTCCTAGATTGCAATAATCTTGTACAGCAAAATTTCTAAAAAGTTCGTGGCAGTGGAACCCCTCATAGAAACAAGCACATTATGAGGCCGGGTTCTCATGGTTGATTCAAATTAGCAAAATTAAAAATATCTCGAGAATTAATTGCATTGGTATTAGTAATGGAGGGAGAGATTGTATACATATAGATGAAGATGGAAAGGATTACTATGGCAAAGTCAAAGATCAATCATAAGAATAAGAGAGAGAGATGGAGGCAGCAATGAGAAAAGGAAAATATAAAAAAAGATGGGTAGAAATAAATAAGAAAGGAGAACTCACGCATACTGGCGCAAAGCAAATACCAAATAGCATCGAGTGTCAAAGATAAATACACAGGAAGTATAAGAGTTGTGTGTAGTTGTGGGTTTAGGTGGCGAGCTCTTTGACGACTCTGAAACAATGCCAAAATGAGTATTGGTGTGCATATTTTAGAAGAGCATTGTTACACATAAGCCTACACACCACACACTATATATATATTTTCTTCAAAATTTTTTTGAATTTATTTTTCTTAAACTAATTAAATTTTTTTACTCATTATCTATATATTAAATATTTGATAAAAGAAAAAAATTAAAAAAGATACGGTGTAGTGTGTAAGCTTAAATTTAAAATTTTTCATTTTAGAAAGAGAGAAGGGGGAGTTGCAAGCGACGAGATGTGGGAGGGTGAAAGAGAAAGAAGAGGGTTAAGAGAAAAATAGAAAATAGAGAATTTAGTGCACGTGAGTGTAGATGAAAATTTGATGCACCTCTTATGTTGCGAAATTTGATTGGCCGGTGTTAAATTTAAATTTTCACCCGACCGTTTTGGAGCTCTTCCCTTTTGCTACATCTCAGATGAGTTTTGTTAAATATAAACAAAGTCGTGTACTATTCTGCTTATCAATATTGATTTTTTCAAATTTAAAATTTAAATTAACATAATTTTTAATAAAATCTATTTTTTGACCAATTATATTAGATTAATACATATATTAATATGCAATTATACAATTTTCCTATCTAACATTTGAAAGTTCCTCCTTTTTTGAGTTGTACCCTACCAAATTGGTCCCCAGAGTTCAATGCTAAAACTACTCTCTTCCAATTGCAGAAGACATTTAAAAGCTTTGGGAAAATTCGAAGCTTTTGACTTGTCAATGCTTTTTTTAACTGGCTTGTCGATCCATAATTCAACTGAAAAATCTGCAGAAGACCAATCCTGGACCACTCCTTCAAGCTTTCCATGTTAGTTCCACTTCAAGGTCAAGGTCCGAGTGAAAGCATGCAACTTTTCTCCACAATTTTCATGGAAAAGCTTCTGTTTTCTCCTTGTTTTTCTCCTCCAGTTCTGGTCCCTCCAGATTCTGTCTTTTGGCATATCATTCTCTCCCAGATAAGTATTTTTTATTTTTTTTTCTTTTTTTTCTTTTATCAAATATTTAGTATATAAATAATTAGTAGAAAAATTTAATTAGTTTAAGAAAAATAAATCTAAAAAAAAAAAAATTCAAAGACTTATGTGTAGCAAAACTCTTTATAATATTTATGAAAAAAAAAAATTCTAATTGTCTTCGGGTGGCTCTACAACTGCCACTTGGAACTCCATCAGTTGTTTTTATGGTTTTATGTTTCTTTTTAGATGTATTTTATTAATATTTTTAAATTTTTTTAAAAAAAATTCCCAAAATTATTAAAATAATATTTACTTAATTATTAAATAAAAATAATAAAAAATTCCAATAATTACTCCGAACCACCTGGGAAGAGTACCATTTTGCATGTATCCTCTGTCCCTTCAGTACGTTAACGCGTTGTACTCCTACCCATCTCAAAAAACACGAAGTTTTCGTGACTCATTCCAAAATCAAAATCAAAATCAGATTTTATTTTTATTTTTTTTCTCTTCCCAAATTCTTCTTTGCCGACGTATATATAATTAAAAACCACCATAAATAATATTCAAAGGATAGATCGATACTCATGAAGATTGAAAAATCATTTATGAAACTTTAAGAGGTATCTATCTGGTACGAGTCTCATTGTATTAGATTGTTTTATTCGACGTGAGAAAGATAAACTCATTATCTAATCCTAGTTGTCCGCCGGGGACCTACGTTAGGACTAGGCCCTCAAAAATTTTAAAATATATCCTATATTTTATATATAATTCTATAAATATAAAAAATGGCCTCCCAAAAATTTACAATCTTTATATGTTTTCTAAATTTTTTGAAAATTTCAATATATTTTGAAATGTATTTCTATAATTTTTTTTTCCTATAGTTCTAGAATTTTGTATAATTTTCATATATTATCTATTTCCAAAGATGATGCATCACTAAAATTAAATTAAAAATAAGTTTAGAAAAAATATTTAATTTATTATTACGGATCTCAAAGTTTTTTTGTAATATAAAAAAAATTATTTAAAATTGATGATTTATATAAAAATAATAATTAAGACATTTAATCCTGTAGACTTTATTGAGCAAGAAAAGAATTTATTTAAGATTTCAATTATTCCATCGTATGCTTAATGTGATACGAAATATCTAAATTTTGTATAAAACTTGATAAACTAGCTGACCTACTAGAATAACATATGAGCTTCTAAAAAATTACTGGAAATAAATTCTAAATATGTCACTACAAAAATAATAAAGGATTAATATTATTTCACGAAATATTATTCTCAAAAATTTAAAATATATATTAAGTTGTGTATTTTAGAATTTTATTTCTACGTGTCTAAAGCAAATTATTGAGATAAAAATTTTTATGTATTTATATTTTTATAAATTTTTAATTTTATATAAACATCTCATACATTAAAAAAATAAAAAAATTTATGTACAGTTATTTTTATATATTTTTTATGCATTTCATTAATATAATTAACCATATCACTTTTTTAATATAAAATAAATATTTTAACAAATTACATCAATAGAATATATAAGAAATATATAAAAATGACTCTATATAATAAAAGATATTTTTATCACTCAAAAAATTCCTGAATCCGACGCTTTTAGTTGTGTATACACTTCACATACCATAGAAGATATTTTCTTCCTAATCCTACTTGATTATACGATGAAACCATAGATAAACCAAAAAAAGTGTCATCATGCGGAACATGTGAAATAAATAATCTTCTAATCCACCAATACCTGCATGTATAAATGGTGGTACCAAAAAGAATGAACCGGATGGGCACGTCATACTTCTACTTTAGAAAGGTTTCAAATAATCTTCTAAGAAGTCCAAATGATGATTTTACCCCAAGTCTCGCGCAATCATTTCCTTCCTACTTTCCAAGTACCAACTCAGTGAGTGCGCGGAAATTGCTATTGAGAAGTGCGGTGATTTCATATATATATTTTATGAATAGTAATAAAAATATAATAAAAATAATAATAATAAATAAAAATAATAAATTATGATGGTCCATATTTCAACTGCAAAGTCCTTCATAAAGGCCAATTCTGAACATCTCCTTCCAGCTTGTTCAACCTCAAGGTCCAGAATTCTCTGATAAGCTTTGCTCCGAGTGAAAGCAAGCAACTTTTTTCCACAGTTTCCATGGAAAAGCTTAGGTTCCACCAAGTCCATACACCTCTGTTTGCCCTTCTTTTTTTTCTCCTCCAGTTCTCATCCCTCCAGTTTCTATCCATGGCAGATTACTCTCTCCCAGATAAGTATTTCATCAATTGCGGCTCTGCTACCAACGTCTACAACGGCCAACGGAATTTCATCGGGGATTTGAATTCCAGTGACTCGACTTCCAATTCCATTTCCTTTACGGGTCAGAAAAGAGTCGCGATCGAGAGCAACCTGTCTTCAACTGCATCACCTCTGTATCAAACAGCAAGAGTTTTTTTGCACAACGCTTCGTATGAGTTCGATATCGACACTAATGGTATTTATTTTGTTCGCCTCCATTTCTTTGCTTTCTCCTCCCCAAGCACTCCAACAAATCTCTCCACAGCGCTTTTTGACGTCTGGACTTCTGGGTTCTCACTGTTGCGTAATTTCACTGCCAAAAACAGTAGCGACTCTCCTATAATAAAGGAATTCTTACTTAGCATACTCAATCCTGGCAAATTCAAAGTGTATTTTGTTCCTCGGGGATCATCGTTTGCATTTGTAAATGCCATAGAAGTCTTCCATGCCCCTGACAATCTGATCGATGATACAGCCAGACATGTTACTGCTGCAGGAAGCACCAGTAATTCAACGGGTGTGCTGTCCAAGGCTTTACACACCATTTACAGGATAAATGTTGGAGGCCCTAAAGTCACACCGGAAAACGACACGCTATTGAGAAACTGGGTACCGGACAGCGACTACATCTATAATCCAGACAAGGCAAAGCATGTAGACCAATCCAGTAGCCCTAGCTACAACCCGGCTTATGCCAGTCAGTATACTGCTCCTGCTATTGTCTACCAGACTGCGCAAATGATGGATATCAATTCTACCAGGCAAGCTGATTTTTTCAACCTAACTTGGGGTTTTAATGTGAGTAGGAATGCTAGACACCTCGTTCGTGTTCACTTCTGTGACATTGTTGGAGCATCAGCTAATGTTCTAAGATTCAATCTTTATATATATAGTAGGTTCAGTACGGTAATCGATTCCTACGACTATGTTGTCCTTTTAAATATTCCATTCTATGACAAATTTGTGGTTGATTCTGATGATTCGGGAACTATGAATATCAGTATAGGCCCTAGGAATGATTCGTCTGAAATAAAAGCCTATCTGAATGGGCTAGAAATAATGGAGATACTGGAGACGTCAGGTTCAGTTCCTACAGTGAGTGGGCCCAAAAACAAACATGTTCTTCTTGTAGTTGTTTCGGTGCTTGGAGGGTTGGTTCTAATCTGCATTTTGGCAGTTGGATTCTTTTTGGTTTTCAAATGCAGGAAGCAAAAGTCGGTTGAAAATTCGGACTGGTCACCAATACCTGTGTTTGGAGTAGGGAGTACGCACAGCAGGGCTACTGAGAGAACCATAAATGGCTCCACTCCGCCTAATTTTAATCTCGCATTGAAGGTACCTCTTGCTGAAATCCTATCTGCGACAAACAACTTCGACACGAGGTTGCTAATTGGTAAGGGTGGCTTTGGGAATGTCTATAGGGGAACTTTCAGAAATAGCCAGAAAATTGCTGTGAAACGGAGTGAGCCAGGGTCAAACCAAGGCTTCCCAGAATTCCAAACGGAAATCATGGTTCTTTCCAAAATTCGCCACCGCCATCTTGTTTCCTTGATTGGGTATTGTGAGGAGAGGTCTGAGATGATACTTGTCTATGAGTTCATGGAAAAGGGGACTTTGAAGGATCATCTTTATGCCTCAGATGTGCCTCGTTTGTCATGGAAGCAGAGGCTGGAGATATGCATTGGTGCAGCAAGGGGTCTTCAATACCTTCACAAAGGTTCAGCTGGGGGAATAATACACCGTGATGTCAAGTCCACTAATATCTTGCTTGATGAACATTATGTTGCTAAAGTTGCCGACTTTGGCCTTTCGAAAACAGGTCCTCTTGATGACACCCATGTCAGCACAATTGTCAAAGGCACGTTTGGTTATCTCGATCCTGAGTATATTAGGTCCCAACAGTTGACGGAAAAATCTGATGTGTATGCATTTGGAGTGGTTCTTCTCGAGGTGCTATGTGCACGGCCAGCAATTAATGCCATGCTTTCCGGGAAGCAAGTGAATTTGGCTGAATGGGCAATGCTTTGCAAGAAGGAAGGGTCGCTTGAAGAGATTGTTGATCCTTCACTCAAGGGTCAGATTGATCCAAACTCCCAAAGAAGATTTATTGAGACGGCAGAGAAATGTTTACAAGAATTCAGTGCTGACCGCCCCACCATGGATGATGTGGTCTGGGACTTGGAATATGCATTACAGCTTCAGCAAACTGCAATGCGGAGAGAACCACATGAGGACAGCGCAGTCGATGGTTTTGCAGGATTGTCATTGCCCAATGGACAGCGCTTCCCTTCATTTAGCATTACGATGGATGGAAACGATATGCCTGTTATGATGGATGATGGCTCCTATGTTAAAGAATGTGATGTTTTTACCCAGATGAAAATCGATGACGCCAGATAATCAAACTTGGTCTTTCTCGTCTAGTAATAACGCAACTTTTAAGTTACTTTAGCCTTTACAAGTTTGTTAGGTATGCCTTTGTGAAGTCAATTTTGTATTTTGGGTCTTGCTAGCAGTGCCTCTGATTCGAACATGTTTTAGGAGATCCTAGTTGATTTCCCCAATATTGCTAATAGCTTTTTGCTTGACTTTGGATCATGGACGGTAATGTTTCTTTGGAAGTGTTGGGACTTTCACTCTCTCGCTTTGTATTTTATTTCCTCTTTAAAAAAAAATTGTAAAAATCTATTATATTTCTTAGTAAGTTACCAATTCCCTGTTTCATATATATAATTTATGGATAATACTATACACATCACTATCTCACTTGCATTTCACTATATATGATGTAACATATTTATCACCATTTAATGATAAAGAAGTATGCACTAAATTATCATTTAATAGCAGTAGATGTGTCACATCTTACTTAGTGAGATGCAAATAGGATGGTAGTATAGTATATAGAATTTTTCACAAATAGAAGTGTGGTTAGAATTTATTTTTCAACTGCTGGGAAAGGTTCCCTGCAGTGCTCCCAACCTATAGAATACCTAAAGAGGGAGCCAGAGAACATGATTCTCTCTTGCCCTTTGTCTCAATCCATAATTTCACTGGCTCTACAAAGGTAACAAGAAATAGGAACAATTGATAATCAATTAGGAAGAGAGCGATAATAGATTCATTGGTTGAGTTGCAAATAAAATAAAAAAAAACAACTTTCTAAACATCAACATTCAACACCCCACTTGTTAGTTGGGCTTCTCCATCCTCTACTAATCTAACTTCATCTTCAACACCCACTAAATCTTTTGAATATAGAGCCAAAACTATCACGCACAGCAAACTCTGGATGTTGGAAACTATTGAGACAGAACAGCTGACGACTCTAAAGTTTGTGGAATCATTGAGGTTTCCAGGTAGTATTGTCTGAATTTGTTGAGACTTCAATTGGCCTGGGTTATTTCCATTGGGAAGAAGAAATCTTATTTGTAGAGATACTGCATAAAAATGATATTGTTGGTTATTTCCATTGCTGAGGTCTTCAAGTTTTCAATAAATCTGCCATTGATGACTTTTTTGTTGCTCAGAATCGTGTGGATCTTACACCTTGCACTTTTATGACAAGTTTTTTACTTTAATGATTAGGTTAGAATTTACCTCCAAAAACGCAAACTGGTGATTAATAACTTTGAAAATTTGGGCCAACAAAGTGAAAATGTCTTAGATGTTTTGTTTTTTGTCTTTCTGTTCTTCTACTCTTGAAAGAGCAACCTTAGTTCCGCTGCTAAATGAGCCTTTCCTTTTTAAGTATTGGGCCTTGGTTGTATAACTACTGTTAGGTTCATTTGGATTTAGAAATGAGATAGTTTGAACTCTTACTAAGAAGCTCTCTCTTATCTAAATATTTATTTTAAAATCACTTCCTAATACAAAATCATCTCATCTCATCTTTCTTCCTAACCAAATACATAATTTTAAAAACTCATCTCATCTTATTTCAACTCAACAATTTTACTACTATTTACATACCATCTTAACTCATCTCACTTTCTAATTCAAACACACAAAATTTACAAAAAACCATCTGATCTTATCTCAACTCAACAATCTTACTACTATTTATAAACTATTTCAATTCATCTCATCTCACTATTTAAATGAGCCCTACACTTCAAAATACATTACAAAAACTGTTATTAAACACCCTTATTGCCTCGTGTTTTTGTGAAATAGATAAATGGTGATTTATATTATATTATTAACAGTTTTTAACTGTCATAATTTTGCTCTTAGCTCTCTATTCGGAAATTGGGTTTGGGTTCAAGTTCAGCATAATGAGCCATTTCTAAAGCCTAGAAAGCACATTAATCAACACACAAGATAATATCTTCACATACTAAGAGAGTGTCTAAACGTTCGCTACAAAAAATATTCAAGAATCTATATCGGTACATAATTTCACACTAAAACCATAAATGCCTAGTCTAAAGCTGTGATTCCAACAATACATAATTTAGAAATTGCAGTATGACACAAGAGAGAAGCAGAGAAAATCTCTGAAAGATATATATATATATATATATATATTGTTAATGGCCAGAGCCTATCCTGCTGGGTCCAGAGGCCAACGTAAAGACTCTGTCCCATATCAAAACTCGGCCACCACCGATGCTGTCAGCACTACTTGTGCTAGTAAATGAAGCTTCTCTCATTGATTCACGGCCCTCAACAGCCTCGGCATCTTCAGTCTTCCTCTTTTTGGACTCCGGTCCAAGGGTTCTCGAGGTGCGTGCAGCTCCTCTCGGAAGGCTATTTGCAATTCCATTTGAGGTAACGGATTCGTCTTGACACGAGGAATGTCCTAGAGTTGTCAAAGTTGATTTCAATCAACTTGATTTCTAGACAGTACGAACGAAGAGTTTTGATACCGGTTGTTGTGCTCAAAACTGTTCGAAAAACACATCAATAAGATAGATATAATATTTAAGTAGTTCTAAAACTTACCTACGTCCACTGTAGTAGAAATTCACTAAATTCAATATGTTTATACAAACTTACAAACAATCAATATAAATCTCTCTATCTCTCTATTTTCTACCCCACCAAATTTAGATATCAGAGCTCTTCTTTTATAGTTAGGAGAAGTTTTACTAAATGCAAACCAATATTGTTGACAAATGAGGACTTGGGACTTGCAGTAGCTATGTGCAACTGGCAACAATATAGGATGGTGGAAGGTTGGACGGTGTAGAGCAGCTGTTTTGGACTTCTTGGTTTCACACTTAAGTGGTTTTCAACATTCTGGACATCAACTGCATCTCTAATTTAGACAAGGAAAAGGATGTATCCTACCCAAGTAGCCCTAGTTACAAGCTAGGTTATGCCAGTCAGTATATTGCTCCTGCTATTGTCTACCAGAAAGCCAAAGAGATAAATAATAGTTCTAGCGTGCAATCTGAGTTTTTCAACGTAACCTGGCCTTTCATGTGCGTAGGAGGGCTAGAAACCTCGTTCGAGTTCACTTTTGCAACAATGCTGCTATAACTCAAGCTGTTCTTTCCTTCAATCTTAATATTTATAGTAAATTCAGTTGGAAGGTCGATTCAAATGACTTTTACGACACGACTGTCCCTTTCTTCTTCATCTTTGTGGTCAATTCTGATGGTTCTGAAACGATGAATATCAGCATAGGCTCCAAGAATTATTCTCTTGAAACAAATGCCTATCTGAATGGAGTAGAAATAATGGAGATACAGGAGAAATTAGGTTCAATTCCTACAGTGAGCATGCACAAGAACAAACATTTCTTTCTTGTACTAGGTTCAATTCTTTGAGGGTTAGTTCTAGTCAACATCTTCAGTTCCGTCCTCTTTTTGGTTTAAAAATGCGGGAATCCAAAGCTCGTAGAAACTTCAAAATGGTCACCACTTCCTGTATATGGAGGAGGGAGTTCTCACTCGAGGGAGAAGGGAAGTATACCTAATTTGAATCTCAAGTTCAAGGGACCTCTTGCTGAAATACAATTTGTGACCAACAACTCCGACTCAAAATTGCTGATTGGTAAAGGTGGCTTTGGGAATGTCTATAGGGGAACCCTCGAGATTAGCACAAAAGTTGCTATGAAACGGAGTTAACCAGGGTCAAACCAAGGCTTCCCAGAATTCCAAACGGAGATCATGGTTCTTTCCAAAATTGGCTACCGCTATCTTGTTTCCTCGATTAAGTATTGTGAAGAGAGGTCTGAAATGATACTTGTCTCTGAGTTCATCGAAAAGGGGACTCTAAATGACCATCTTTATGCCTCAGATGTGGCTCATTTGTCTTAGAAGCAAAGGCTTGAAATTTGCATTGGTGCAGCAAAGGGTCTTCAATACCTCCACAAAGGTTCAAATGGGGGAATCATACACCGTGATGTCAAGTCCACGAATATCTTGCTTGATGAACATTTTGTTGCTAAAGTTGCTGATTTTGGCCTTTCGAAAGTAGGTTCTCTTGATGAGACCCATGTTAGGACAATTCTTAAAGGCACAATTAATGGTTATCTTGATCCTGGGTATATCATGTCCCAATGGTTGATGAAAAAATCTGATGTAAACTCATTTGGAATTGTTCTTCTCGTGGTGTTATGTGCAATACCAGCAATTAATTCCACGCTTTCAGGAAAGCAGGTGAATTTGGCGGAATGAGCAATTTTCTGCAAAAAGGAAGGGTCGCTTGAAGAGATTGTTGATCCTTCACTCGAGGGTCAGATGTATCTAAACTCCCAAAGAAAGTTTATTGAGACGGCAAAGAGATGGTTACAAGAATGTGGTGATGATTGGCCTGCAATGGTGGATGTGTTGTGGGAATACGGATTACAGCTTCAGCAAATTGCAGTGCAGATAGAACCACACGAGGAAAGCACAATCTATGTTTCAGCTACATTTTCATCGCAGAATGTAGGGTGGTTTCCTTCAATTAGCACATCCATTAAGAGCGATGATATTGCTGTTATGTCGGATGATGGCTCCTCCTTTAAAACGAATGATGTTTTCTCCCAAATGAGAATTGATCAATGATACCATATAATGCTATTTAAGTTTCTTTAGCCTCTACACTACCACTACAAACTTCGTTTAGGTGTTGCCTTTGTGAAGTACTAGTTTTTTTGTATTTTGGGTTGTGTATCAATTTAGTTATGTACATGTAAAGTTGATGTGGACTCAACCATGATTGTCATTTTTAGCTATAACACTTCTCTTTTATAAGACCTGTTTATAACTAAAGCATTTTTCTTTAATTAATTTGAGAGTTTCAAATTAGTTTAAGGGTCTTGAAAGCTTTCTGGTTCTTCTGTTGAAGATAATATCAAATCAATAATTTAATTTGATTTTTAAAATTATCAAATCACTTTGATTTTATTTTTATAATATTTAAGATATTTATTGTATCTTATCTCAATGTAATTTCCATATTAATAAGGATATATGCCTTGTATTCAGTAATAATTAAGAAAGCAAATGGGTAGGCCTCATGTCTCTTTCCCTCTTTTTCTCTTCTCCATCTTCTTTTATACTATATTTTTTTTTCTATCCCTTTCAACTTCAAAGTATAGGAAAACAAGTATAACTATCACCATGGATCAAAGAAAGAAAGCAAAAATACATGTCAATTATGACTATAAAAACTGCTGATGTAAAAAAAAGTTTGGATCTTCAGATTTATGCATAGTGAGACAAGTCCAACTGAAAGCTGCGAAATGGAGGAGAGAGGAAACAATTTTACCTGCTGCGCTAAAGTTTCTTAATCCATTAGCAACACAATTTCCTTGATATTTTGTGGTCAGGGAGTCCCGAAGCTTTATGGGTAATGCTACACAACCCCCCAACCCCCAACACTCCACCTATTTTTTAATTTTTATTATTTTATTTTTTATCAAATATTTAATATATAAATAATAAATAAATTAATTAAATTAATTTAAAAAAAATAAATTTAAAAAAAATATATTAAAAAAATATTAAAAAATAAAAAAGAGGTGGGGTGTTGGGGGATTGGGGGGTTGGGAAGATTTATTCTTTATAATATTTCCAAACAAAGCTTATGGCAATTGTCTTCGGGTTAATCTACAGCTACGTGCGGAGGTACGTACTGTTAGTTATTTTTATATTTTTTTATTATATATATTTTTTAAGTTTTCTTTTAAAAGAAAATTCATAATATTATTACAAAAATATTTACATAATTATTAAATAAAAATAATAACAAATAAAAAAAATTCAATAATAACTTCCAACAAAACCACCGGCTAAAAGGGTTGCATTTTCCATTTATATTATGTCCCCTTGAGTACGTTAACGCGTTGTACCCCCACCCACCTCAAAAAACAAGAAGCTTTCGTGACTCTTCCAAAATCAAAATCAAAATCAGATTTTTTTTTTTTTATTTTTTTTTTTATTTTTTTTCTCTTCCCCAATTCTTCTTTGCCGGCGAGTATAATTTGATCCAACACCGATAGAACTAAACCCCCAATAAAGCCTTAATTCCTATTCCTTAAAAACCCTGAATTCTAAATACCATTAATTGAAGTTCAATAAAAACCACCATAAATACAATTCGATGGTTAGATCGATACTCATGAAGATTGAAAATTAATTTATACAACTTTATGACGTACCTATCTCGAATTTTGTATAATTTTTATATATTATCTATTTTCAAAAATGTGGCATCACTGAAATTAAATTAAAAGTAAGTTTAAAAAATTATTAAACTTATCCATCCGGATCCCAAAATTTTTTGTTTTACAATATTATAAATCTTAATATGGAATTCAAAATGAAAATATAAGAAAAATTATTTAAGATTGATGATTTATATGAAAAATAGTTAAGAGGTTTAATCCTCTAAACTTTATTAAGCAAGAAAATAATTTATTTAAGATCTCAATTATACCATCGTATATTTAATGTGACACAAAAATATCTAAATTTTGTATAAAATTTGATAAACTAATTTACCTACCAGAATGACATATGAGCTTCTAAAAGATCACTTGATAGTTTTTACAAAAAAAAAATAAATTTTAAATAAATCATTACAAAAGTAATAATAAATTAATATTATTTCACGAAACATTATACTCAAAATTTTAAAATATATATTAAGTTGTGTTGTTTAGCATTTTATTTATATGTGTATAAAGCAAATTATTGAGTTCAAAGCTTTCAACGTTTCAATTACTTCTACTTCTACTTTTCATACTTTGAAATGGTCATACATCTACTTTTCAAAGGTTTGAAATGGTCCACTTAAAAGTCCAAATGACGATTTTACCTCTACTCTCTCGCAATCATTTCCTTCCCACTATCCAAGTCCTTACACAGTGAGAGCGCGGCAACCTCACCTAAATGAACCAGAATTAATGCCAAAACTATACCCTATCCAATTGCAAGAGACATTCATATATCTTGGAAAGTTCAAAGCTTTCAACGTTTCAATTACTTGGTTTACGCTCTGAAAAAACCGAAACTGTCCTCTACTGTATGTAAACATTTTATTAAATATAAAGGGTATTTAAATCATTGGCTTATAAATTGATGCAGACTTGTCTATATTGGAAAATTATGATGGTCCATATTTCAACTGCAAAGTCCTCCACAAAGGCCAATTCTGAACCTCTCCTTCCAGCTTGTTCAACCTCAAGATCCAGAATTCTCAGATAAGCTTTCCTCCGAGTGGAAGTAAAGCAAGCAACTTTTTTCCACAGTTTCCATGGAAAAGCTTAGGTTCCACAAAGTCCATACGCCTCTGTTTGCCCTTCTTTTATTTCTCCTCCAGTTCTCATCCCTCCAGTTTCTGTCCATGGCAGATTACTCTCTCCCAGATAAGTATTTCATCAATTGCGGCTCTGCTACCAACGTCTACAACGGCCAACGGAATTTCATCGGGGATTTGAATTCCAGTGACTCGACTTCCAATTCCATTTCCTTTACGGGTCAGAACAGAGTCGCGATTGAGAGCAACCGGTCTTCAACTGCATCGCCCCTGTATCAAACAGCAAGAGTTTTTTTGCACAACGCTTTTTATGAGTTCGATATCGACACTATTGGTACTTATTTTGTTCGCCTCCATTTCTTTGCTTTCTCCTCCCCAAGTACTCCAACTGATCTCTCCACAGCGCTTTTTGACGTCTGGACTTCTGGGTTCTCACTTTTGCTTAATTTCACTGCCAAAAACAGTAGCGACTCTCCTATAATAAAGGAATTCTTACTTAGCATACTCAATCCTGGCAAATTCAAAGTGTATTTTGTTCCTCGGGGATCATCGTTTGCATTTATAAATGCCATGGAAGTCTTCCTTGCCCCTGACGATCTGATCAATGATACAGCCCGACATGTTACTGCTGCAGGAAGCACCAATGATTACAAAGGTGTGCTGTCTAAGGCTTTACACACCATTTACAGGATAAATGTTGGAGGCCCTAAAGTCACACCGGAAAACGACACGCTATTGAGAAACTGGGTTCCGGACAGCGACTACATTTATAATCCAGACAAGGCAAATGATGTAGTCAACTCCGTTAGCCCTAGTTACGACCCGGCTTATGCCAGTCAGTATACTGCTCCTGCTATTGTCTACCAGACTGCGCAAACGATGCATATCAATTCTACCAGGCAAGCTGATTTTTTCAACCTAACTTGGGGTTTTAATGTGCGTAGGAATGCTAGACACCTCGTTCGTGTTCACTTCTGTGACATTGTTGGAACATCAGCTAGAGTTGTAAGATTCAATCTTTATATATATAGTAGGTTCAGTACGGTAATCGATTCCTACGAGTATGTTAGCCTTTTAAATATTCCATTCTACGACAAATTTGTGGTTGATTCTGATGATTCGGGAACTATGAATATCAGTATAGGCCCTAGGGATGATTCTACTGAAAGAAAGGCCTATCTGAATGGGCTAGAAATAATGGAGATACTGGACACGTCAGGTTCAGTTCCTACAGTGAGTGAGCCCAAAAACAAATATGTTCTTCTTGTAGTTGTTTCGGTGCTTGGAGGGTTGGTTCTAATCTGCATTTTGGCAGTTGGATTCTTTTTGGCTTTCAAATGCAGGAAGCAAAAGCTAGTGGAAAACTCGGACTGGTCACCAATACCTGTATTTGTAGTTGGGAGTACGCACAGCAGGGCGACTGAGGGAACCATAAATGGCTCCCCTCTGCCTAATTTTAATCTTACATTGAAGGTACCTCTTGCTGAAATCGTATCTGCGACAAACAACTTCGACACGAGGTTGCTGATTGGTAAGGGTGGCTTTGGGAATGTTTATAGGGGAACTTTCAGAAATGGCAAGAAAATTGCTGTGAAACGGAGTGAGCCAGGGTCAAACCAAGGCTTCCCAGAATTCCAAACGGAAATCATGGTTCTTTCCAAAATTCGCCACCGTCATCTTGTTTCCTTGATTGGGTATTGTGAGGAGAGGTCTGAGATGATACTTGTCTATGAGTTCATGGAAAATGGGACTTTGAAGGATCATCTTTATGCCTCAGATGTGCCTCGTTTGTCATGGAAGCAGAGGCTGGAGATATGCATTGGTGCAGCAAGGGGTCTTCAATACCTCCACAAAGGTTCAGCTGGGGGAATAATACACCGTGATGTCAAGTCCACTAATATCTTGCTTGATGAACATTATGTTGCTAAAGTTGCCGACTTTGGCCTTTCGAAAACTGGTCCTCTTGATGACACCCATGTCAGCACAATTGTCAAAGGCACGTTTGGTTATCTTGATCCTGAGTATATTAGGTCCCAACAGTTGACGGATAAATCTGATGTGTATGCATTTGGAGTGGTTCTTCTCGAGGTGCTATGTGCACGGCCAGCAATTAATGCCATGCTTCCCGGGAAGCAAGTGAATTTGGTTGAATGGGCAATGCTCTGCAAGAAAGAAGGGTCGCTTGAAGAGATTGTTGATCCTTCACTCAAGGGTCAGATTGATCCAAACTCCCAAAAAAGATTTATTGAGACAGCAGAGAAATGTTTACAAGAATTCGGTGCTGATCGCCCCACCATGGAGGATGTTGTCTGGGACTTGGAGTATTCATTACAGCTTCAGCAAACTGTAAAGCGGAGAGAACCACATGAGGACAGCGCAGTCGATGGTTTTGCAGGATTGTCATTGCCCAATGTACAGCGGTTGCCTTCATTTAGCATTGCGATGGATGGAAGCAATATGCCTGTTATGATGGATGATGGCTCCTACGTTGAAGCATGTGATGATGTCTTTTCCCAGATGAAAATCGATGACGCCAGATAATGAAACCTGGTCTTTCTGGTCTAGTAATAACGCAACTTTAAGTTACTTTAGCCTTTACAAGTTTGTTAGGTATGCCTTTGTGAAGTCAATTTTGAATTTTGGGTCTTGCTAGCAGTGCCTCTAATTCGAACATGTTTTAGGAGAACCAAGTTGATTTCCTCAATACTGCTGATAGCTTTTTGCTTGACTTTGGATCATGGACGGTAATGTTCCTTTGGAAGTGTTGGGACTTTCACTCATTCGTTTTGTATTTTATTTTCTCTTTTTTTTTAAAAAAAAAAATTGTAAACATCTGTTATATTTCTTAGTAAGTTACCAATTCCCTATTTAATATATATAATTTCCTGGTGAATGGAAGTGTGGTGAGAATTTATTTTTTAAGTGCTAAGAAAAGTTCCCTGCAGTGCTCCCAACCTATAGAATACCTAAAGAGGGCGCCGGAGAACATGATTATCTCTTGCCCCTTCTCTCAATCCATAATTTCACTGACTCTACAAAGGGTAGCAGAAATAGGAAGAATTGATAATCAATTAAGAAGAGAGCGATAATAGATTCATTGGTTGAGCTGCAAACCGAAAAAAAATCAACTTTCTAAACATCAACATTCAACACCCCACTTGTTAGTGGGCTTCTCCTTCCTCTACTCATATAACTTCATCTTCAACACCCACTAAAGCTTTTGAATATAGAACCAAAACTATCACGCACAGCAAACTCTGGATGTTGGAAACTATTGAGACAGACAACAGCTAACGACTCTAAAGTTTGTGGAGTCATTGAGGTTTCCAAGTAGTATTATCTAAATTTGTTGAGACTTCAATTGGCCTGGGTTATTTCCATTGGGAAGAAAAAAATCTTCTTTGTAGTGATACTGCATAAAATGAAATTGTTGGTTATTTCCATTGCTGAGGTCTTCAAGTTTTCAGTAAATCTACCATTGATGACTTTTTTGTTGCTCAGAATCGTGTGGATTTGTTACACCTTGCACTTTTATGACAAGTTTTTTATTTTAATGATTATGTTAGAATTTAAGTGAAAATGTCTTAGATATAACCATAAAGTGCGTAAACGCCGCATAATCACTTTGAAAAAGAGTGAGGTCCACTACTAAAAAATTAATTTTTTCATGTGGTTCCCATGTTTTATTCATTTTTTTCAAAACAATTACGTGGCGGTTGCACAATTCACGATTGCAAATATCTTTTTTCTAGATGTTTCATTTTTTGTTTTTCTATTTTTCTATTCTTGAAAGAGCAACCTTAGTTCTGCTAATAAATGAACCTTTCCTTAACTATTGGGTATTGGTTCTATAAGTACAAGCTCATTGGGATTCAGAGATGAGATAGTTTCAACTTTTACTGAGAGACTTTCTCTTATCCAAACACTTATTTTAAAATCACTTTCTAATACAAAATCATCTTATCTCATCTCACTTCTTAATCCAAATACAATTTTTAAAAACCATTTCATCTCATTTCAACTCAATAATTTCAGTACTATTCACAATTATCTCAACTCATCTCACTTTCTAATCCAAACATTCAAAAGACTTAACAAAAACTGTTATTAAACACCCTTATTGCCTCGTGTTTTTGTGAAATAGATAAATGGTGATTTATATTATATTATTAACATTTTTTAACTGTCATAATTTTTCTCTTAGCTCTCCATTCGAAAACTGTTTTTGGGTTCAAGTTCAACATAGTGAGCCATTTATAAAGCCTAAAAAGCACATGAATCAGCACACGAGATAATATCTTCACATACCAAAAGAGTGTCTAAACGTTCGCTACAAAAAATTCAAAAATCTATATCGGTACATAAATCTTATATGCTCATATGTAAAAAGTGAAAATCTCGGTTAGTAGCAAAGTTCTGGTTCTAGATTAGAAAGAACCACCCAGCCTGAGATGGTGCAGGTACAAAGTTCATGGAACTTGGGAGTTGGGCCTTCTATTTTGGGAGTGGAGTGGCAAACTTTTCCTTCCAAAACCCCTGATAACAATACAAAGCAACATGATATTACTTGTTTTCAGGATTTTTTGGACAGCCTGCAGTCTTTTGTTTCTGATTCATTAAGAACAAAAAAACAATGAACTCACTATTATCTGATAGAATCAATGAAAAGAAAGTTTCACACTAAAACCATAAATGCCTAATCTAAAGCTGCGATTCCAACAGTACGTAATTTACAAATTGCAGCATGGCACAAGAGAAAGAAGCAGAGGAAATCTCTGAAAGAGATATATATATATATATATATATTGCTAATGGCCAGAGCCTTTCCTGCTGGGTCCAGAGGCCAACGTAAAGACTCGGTCCCTCACCAAAACCCGGCCCCCACCGATGCTGCCAGCACTGCTTGTGCTAGTAAATGAAGCTTCTCTCACTGATTCACGGCCATCAACAGCCTCGGGATCGTCGGCCTTCCTCTTCTTGGACTCCGGTCCGAGGGTTCGACTATCCACTAGACTCGGCTGTGTAAGAACTAGGATCATGATCAATACCAGCAGAACCAAAAACAATTGCTGTCTCATTGGTGATGAAGTTCCGGGGTTGGTTTCCTTGATGCCCATGTTTTGGTAACTCTTTCAGCCTTAAATATAGATATTCTCTCAAACCAAAAGGATGGAGCAGAGAAAAGATTGGGTTTTGGAATCTCCAATTTCATAAGCCAATGGCCTTTATGTTGGGAGATGGTTTGGGTGGCCAAGGAGAAAGAACGGAGAATGACTTTCTGGGTATGGGACCCTTTTGAAGGGGGTATTTGACTCTTACCTTTTCTTCTTCTTTTTTTCCCATTGCTAATGAGGCGCCGAGATGATTGCAAATGTATTCCATTATTCACATTTGGGTTTTGTCCAAATTCCTACTTTACAACCTTCACGTCATGACCAATTTTGTAAACTCAGGTGATCGATTGTACAACACATCAGCTTGCTGCTGTGCTGTGCATGTATTTCATTCAGTTCTAAAAGTCGGTACCAAATTATATGAATTTGGGTGGTCGAAACCTTCATAGTTTCACATCAATATCACAAAGGACATTGATTTATTGCTAATACAAGTAGGAAAATTAACAGTGCAAATACTCCTTGGACCGTTGATCGTGTGAAACTATTTAAAGGTATTCTAAATTTGTTGTCCACCATCTTGTTTGTTGAACCTCCACTTTATACAGAGTCCATCTCCATCTCCATCTCCATGGACAAAGCTAAACAGAACCGGGATGGGATGGGAACATGAACGTGACTTGAACTAGCGCTACAACATTTATTATTAATGTCGTGAAGATTTTTTTAGACGGTATTAAACTTAAATAAAAATATTGTAGAACCCACTTCAAATATCAATCTCTTTTCCATTTAATGTTATTGTCATTTTCCTTTGGTAGAAATTACCACTTGTTAACAGAGAGAACTTCTCATCCGCAAGTAGTCAATCTCTTTTTTCATTTTCTTTCCCAAACCATTCGATAAATCAACGGTGCCACCAAAATAAGGCATGTCAAAATCGATCGAGAGAACCCAAAACTGATGGATATAAAGAAAAGAGCCGATGGGTGTAAGATTCTCAAAGCTTTTAGTGAAAGGTAGTCAGTCGAAAGAGATCAAACAATGGAGGATTTCTTACCTGTCGAGTAGGTGTCGCTTAACATTATGCTAAAATTGGTTCTCAAGCATTTTATCTTTTCAAAGTTAAGGATGTTACTTAGGGAATGAGAACCGACAATTCAAGCAGTCCAAGATTCAGTCAAATAAAATTATTGTAGTAAGAACGAATATTTTTTTGCTAAATGATTGATGGAAATGCTTGCTGCTTGGTTTCACACTTCCAGCTATATTTGTCCTCAATTTCTCATTGGCCAGGGGACACTTGTCCTTGAACTTGGGAGTACGATTTGGAGTGAGTTATGCTACTTATAAACTAGCGTGAAGATACTCCTGAGTGGTATAGTAGACTTCCTTATTTGAAAATAAAATTCTGATTAATCTTAGGGGTGCATTAACTTTCAATAATTAGTTTTTTGTAAGTACACATCGAGTAATTCAAAGAGCAATTAAATTCATCCAATTTGATGACTCCAAAAGTATGAATACACATAATGACTTTTTGAAGGGTCAAGACATCTGAATTATGCAACTCACCCAAAGACTAAGGTCTTGTTTGATTATACAGATTAAATGAAATAAAAGTTGAAAATTGAATAAAATACTATTATAATATTATTTTTGTTTTAGAATTTAAAAAAAAATGAATTATTTGTTGTATTTTATCTAGAAGTTTAAAAAAATTATAATAATTAAATTAAATAAGTTAAGATAATTTGTATATTTGACTGAGTTGGGCAGAGGACGGGGAATGATCATGGACTGTAGTCTGTCATTCTTGTTTCTTAATCTAATAGTTGCAACTTCTTTTTTCAAAAAAGTAAAAGATAATAGTTGCAACTTTAATGAATGATCAAGATTCTTCAATGGTATGTTTAACCATGTAACATCAACAATCTCTTATTGCATCTTATCGATTGGTTTTTTTTAAGAGTTTAGTTTTGCGATTTCTGTTCGGGGTGGAGTAGCGGGGCCCCCACCCCCGTCCGCTCTGTCTCGTAGGAAGAATTCCAAGCTAGGTTGGGCGGCGAGCTGACTCCAGCAAGGCCCTATTAAGTCTCATATTATTTTAGTATAACTATTATATTGCATTAGCCTCCTATATAAAGGTTGGCCTAAAATCTAAAATAAAACTCTAATGAGTTTAAATTGTTTTTGTAATTATGAATATTAAATTATATTATAATTTAGGTCCAAAAATATTTTTTAGATCTAATGAGTAGGCCTAGGTAGGAGGTGGGGCGGATGAGGTTTTTGACCCAGCCCCCGCAAGTGTCGGGGGGCGGGAATGAAAACCCCTTCCCTTGCATGGTGGGGGGTCAGGGGCACAGATGAAAATCCCTTCTCTCGCATGGTGCGGAGTGGGATGTGAGCAAGGATCCACCTTGCCCTACACCATGCGAGTATCACTCCTAATTTCTATGATAAATCCTTTCTCATTTTATATAAAGTTTTGCACATTGGAGCACCGTCATCATCTTTAAATATATATATATATATATATATATATGTATTACTTAAATCATCAAAATAAAAATACAATTTTTCAAATGAATTGAAAGACTGAATTTGGGCAAGGTGAAGTCAAGAAAAAAGGGAGAATTTGGAAAGGGATTTCGGCCTATCTGGAACAACAGCCTACTTTTTAGTTTAAATATAAAAAGAATAGCCCATAAATTAACAGGAAACTAGACTTTTACTTGATATTGATCTAATATATTGGACTTTTGCTTTTAACGCCACCTCTATTTCTTTTATTTTTTGTTTAAAATTTAATTTAAATTTTGTTACATACAAGTAAAGTCGCTTATTAATTCTGTATATTAATATTGATTCTTTCATATTTAAAATTTAAATTAGTATTTTTTTCAATAAAATATATTTTTTAACTAATCACATTAGATTGATACACATATTAATACATAATTATACTTACAATTAAATTTTTTTCATTCAATTTTATCCACCCATGATCAGTGATCTTTGTCCAGAGAGCAAGTCCCCATAACCCAAGAATTTTCCATGAAGCTGCTACAAACAAACCAAACTGGCCCACCCGAATTAATGCCAAAACTATCCCTTTTCCAATTGCAAGAGACATTCATGTATTTTGGAAAATACAAAGCTTTCAACGTTTCAATTAGTTTCAAAGCTGATATATGGTCTGAAAATATCGACTGTCATCTACTGTATGTAAACAATTTATACTAGTGAAGGCGTTACGTGCGAGCCCAGCACGTATGCCCGGTCTTGCACGGCATACGGGCCTTGCACGTATGCCACGTATGCCCGGTTGGAAGAATAAAAAAGTCATACCAGAATATAAAATCCCTCGGTAGAAGTAAACAATCGTATCAATTGATCCAAAAAAGTGTCAAAATTAAGTAAAAAAGTGTCAAAAAGTATCTTCACGCTAGTATAGTTAATATAACTAAAATTGATATAGTTAAATTCAATAATATATTAGTAAGAAATAATTATTATAAAATAATATAATTATACGATAATATAAATAGACTAATGATAGTTTAGTATATGTAAACAATATAGTATTACTACCAGACAATATATATAATCAAGTATAGAAATAAGTTAGACATTAATATTTAAATAAGTCTAATCTAATAAGTTAATAACACATATACTAATTTACTAAAATATAATAACATGAAATTAGGCACTAGAAAGTCTAGTATATGATTAAGTTAGAAATAACTTAAACATTAGTATAACAACATGTAATACTAATGTATAATAACATATAACTAGGCACTATAAATAATTCTAGTGTATAAATAAGTTATAAATAAAGTAGATAAGTCTAGTGCCGAGTTATGCAAGCGTATTTCACTCCATGTTATACAAGTTAAGTGAAACACGGACTCAAGCGTGTTTCACTCCATGTTATAAAAATTAAGTGAAACACGGACTCAAGCGTGTTTCACTACACCATAAGTTATGGGATGTCACGGACTCAAGCGCGGTTCACCATATGATATATTAAATACAAGATAAACAAGTTATTCATGCATTCACGTTACATGTTTGTCATGATTATGTTTTTTTTTTTTCTACTTATGTTGATGGTGTATAGACATGCTATGTAAATCTGTGACGATATTTGCATGTATTAAATTAAGTTATGATTATGAGAATCTACAAATGACATATGTTATTTGAAGAGTCTTTCAAAAATTAAGTCTATGCTAAGCTAAATAATATTTTACAGTATGATGTGTTGTTTACTGAGTATTCGACTCATTTTGTTGTTGTTTGTCTTTCTGTTTTCTTCTATATTTTATTGCTACAGATGGTAATTATGTTAACGCAGAGCTGGATGGCCAGGAATAGTTCTAATATAAAGACTTAGAGAGTAATAAGTGTCAATTACACAATGATTAGATTTCTTTTACGTCATTTCAATAACTAGTCTTAATTCAGACTAGTTTATGTTTTACTTTATTTTTAATTTCAAGTTTTAAAGACTATTTATGTTCTTTTCAATTAATATTTGCAATAAATGAGGTACTTCGGAATATCGAGTCTTTTTATCGAGCATTATATTATGTATATTAGTAACGTCTCTATCCTATGAGAACAGGGTGTTACAACGGGGGGGGGGGGGAGAGAGAGAGAGAGAGAGAGAGAGAGAGAGAGTGTGCTGAGAGAGAAACGGAGAGTGAGAGATTGATGAAAGAGAAACGGGAGTGAGAGAAAAAAAATGGCGAGACTTACGGCATCGATGGACAGAGATGTGATGGAATTGGTGGGTGTCGCTAGCTTCACTTAGTCGTGACAGGATGCAGCAACAAGGTCGGAAACCTGGAAAAAGAAGTTTGCTTTGTTTTAATGAACAAAAAAGAGGCCTTCCTGTTGATAACCTGACCATGGAAAATGTAGAGTGTGAGCACAGTTAGTCTGGGTTGAACTAGAATGAAGGCTACGGCTGGCTTAAGTCTGAGTTGCAAATAGCGTCGAGAAAAACTAGGGCTAGACAACGTTTATGGTGGTTGCTGCCAAGGTTGATGGTGGCTCACAAGATGTGTTTCTATAAGTAGAAGGTTGTCATGCGTGTGGAGCTAACACAGTGGCTGAGTCAAAGCAATATACAATGGGTGTGCATAGGAAGGGGCGTTGCGGCTGGATTGTGGGCTAATTAAAGGTTAAGGGTGGAAGGAGATGGCAGTTACGTGAAGGAAGGATTTTATGGAAACTCAAGGCTACGACAACTTTTACATGCTGGCGAGAATACATACATGTATTTATAGAGGTGATTGGGAAAAACCCTAAAGGAAAACAAAATGGAGGGGGAAACGTGCATGAGTGTGGAGTCGTGTGTGGTGGGGTCTAAATCTTTCCATTTCGATTTTAAATTACCTCACTGTAAAGGGAAAAAAAATAATAAAAAATGAAGAGAAAATGATAGGAATCAAAATAATAAAAAATGGTGGTCAACCTTGACAAACTTGAGGTCCCAGGTATTTGGTCTCTATGGCCAGCCCAGAAGATTCGAATTTAGCAGAGGAATTTGTAAATTGGTTCGTGAAGAGGAGAGAGAGAGAGAGAGAGAGAGAGAGAGAGAGAGAGAGAGAGGATTTCAGTTCAAGATAGGAAATGGATGTAGTTCGTTGTTCTCAGCAGGAATTTTCCCCTGCATCGCAATGTAACATGTTTAAATTTTAGCCCTTACGTGGCATAGACCAATTGGTCTCCATTATTCTTCACTTATAGGAGTATTCGGTCTGAAGTGTTTCTCTTTGAAAATTGGTTCAAAAAATTTACAGAATTAGTTGGGCTATTTTAGCAATCGATTGTATGGATTTGCTTTAATGGACCCAACCCTATTTTTTCAAGACTCAGACCTAGTAGCTCTAATCAACTCAACGTCCAATTTCTTTAAAACAAGAAGAACCTATCTGCATGCTGTATTTACTATGTTTTGTTCGGTTTTATGGATTTCAATTTCACACAAGAGGAACGGACGGACAAACGGAAATGAGTTAAGGTTTTATGGGTTTCGATTTTATGGAGGAGGGATGGTTAGGGTAACACTTCTTTATGGGTTTTAGTTTCATGGAGGAGGTAGTGAAAATGGTTTCATTTTGCTTGGATCAACTTTGAAAGAAGAGATCTTCTGGAGTTTTACGTGTTGAGAGAGAGGGAGAGAGAGAGTGGGGAGGGAGGGTCTTCACTAGATCAGGGGCCAGAAGTTGAAATTGAGAATGGGTTTCGTGTTTTGCTTGGATAAACTTCAATGGAGAAACATGCAGAGATCTTTCCGTGTTGCATGAGAGAGAGAGAGAGAGAGAGAGAGAGAGGTGGTGTCTCATGAGGTGGTCTCATTAAAGTGGTTTCCCTGCAACGCGGGAGGGATGTTTGAGGATGAAGCCCTTACGTGGCTTTCCCTTATTGGTTTCCGATAAAATGATAAACCGGTGAGAAGATTTTCTCATTTTCAAATAATTAGATTTCATTTGGTCCAGAGAAAAAATTCGATACTCGCCAAAATAAAATTTAGACATGCAGTCTATTCTAAAATTTACTCGCTAATCTCAAGTGGGCTTTTAATACTTATTAACCCTTCTTTTTTTTAGAAAGTGGGCTTTGTGCTCGGCCGGGTATAGCTAAATATATAATGATTCCATGCCGATCACTGCATATCCACTTATAAACAAGTGTGCAATCAGGAGAAGTAGAGTTATATCTAATGATGTTAAATAACTGTGAGCATCTTTCTAATTGGTAACTGGGATGAAAATTTTAAGTTTAAGATGAAATATTAAAATATTATATTTTAATATTATTATTATTTTGAGATTTGAAAAAGTTAAGAAAAAGTTAAATTATTTATTATATTTTGTATGGAAATTTAGAAAAATTATAATGATGATATGAGAATTTTAAATTTGAGTTGAAAATTTTTTGTTACCAAACCGTACCTAGAGTTGAGAATGTGGAACACCCGCGCCCAGGCGTAGATTAGAGTGATGCCAATCCAATACTGAGTGGATTTTTGCTCTCCGATGAACATCAGCCGGATACCTGATGGTATGAACAAAAATGAAGTTAAAAAATAACCATAGAATGAAATTATTGGGACTGAATATGGAATGCAACAAACCACAAGGAAATAGTAACATTTCTGCTGCAGGAAGCTCATAGATATGAACAAGATGATTTTAACAGAATTTATGCACACACTGGTATATAAGTTTGGAGTGCTTAACTGTCAAATACACATATCCTTTTAAGATACAGACATGTCCTACTAAGAATCTCAGTTTTATTCTTCGATAACCTTAAGTGAGGTGTCAAAAACTTCTGACACTGTTAATAAATAAGAAAGTAATAAACACGCACATGCAGGAAACGATTATAACCCATGGGAGCCGGAGGCGTCTAAAATGGGGTAGCGAGGAGGATTTTCCTTTGGAGACTTGTCTATATAAAGGGTATTTAAATCATTGACTTATAAATTGACGCGGAGTTGTCTATATTGGAAAATTATATTTCAACTACAAAGTCCTCCAGAAAGGCCAATTCTCAAGGTCCAGAATTCTCAGATAAGCTTTGCTCCGAGTGAAAGCAAGCAACTTTTTCCCACAGTTTCCATGGAAAAGCTCAGGTTCCACAAAGTCCATACGCCTCTGTTTGCCCTTCTTTTATTTCTCCTCCAGTTCTCATCCCTCCAATTTCTGTCCATGGCAGATTACTCTCTCCCAGATAAGTATTTCATCAACTGCGGCTCTGCTACCAACGTCTACAACGGCCAACGGAATTTCGTCGGGGATTTGAATTCCAGTGACTCGACTTCCAATTCCATTTCCTTTATGGATCAAAACAGAGTCGCGATTGACAGCAACCAGTCTTCAATTGAATCACCTCTGTATCAGACAGCAAGAGTTTTTATGCACAACTCTTCGTATGAGTTCGATATCGACACTATTGGTACTTATTTTGTTCGCCTCCATTTCTTTGCTTTCTCCTCCACAAGCAATCCAACTGATCTCTCCACAGCGCTTTTTGACGTCTGGACTTCCGGGTTCTCACTGTTACTTAATTTCACTGCCAAAAACAGTAGCTACTCTCCTATAATAAAGGAATTCTTATTTAGCATACTCAGTCCTGGCAAATTCAAAGTGTATTTTGTTCCTCGGGGATCATCGTTTGCATTTATAAATGCTATGGAAGTCTTCCTTGCCCCTGACAATCTGATCAATGATACAGCCCGACATGTTACTGCTGCAGGAAACACCAATGATTACAAGGGTGTGCTGTCTAAGGCTTTACACACCATTTACAGGATAAATGTTGGAGGCCCTAAAGTCACACCCGAAAACGACACGCTTTTGAGAAACTGGGTTCCGGACACCGACTACATCTATAATCCAGACAAGGCAAAGAATGTATTCCAACCCAGTAGACCTAGGTACAACCCGGATTATGCCAGTCAGTATACTGCCCCTGATCCTGTCTACCAGACTGCGAAAACGATGAATATAAATTCTAGTGGGCAAGCTGATTTTTTCAACATAACCTGGGGTTTTCATGTGCGTAGGAATGCTAGACACCTCGTTCGTGTTCACTTCTGTGACATTGTTGGGAAATCGGTTGCCGATCTAACGTTCAATCTTTATATTTATAGTAGGTTCAGTAAGAAAATCGGTTCCTACGAGTATGTTGACTTTTTAAATACTCCATTCTATGAAAAATTTGTGGTTGATTCTGATGATTCGGGAACTATGAATATCAGTATAGGCCCTAGGGATGATTCTTCTGAAAAAAATGCCTATCTGAATGGGCTAGAAATAATGGAGATACTGGAGACGTCGGGTTCAGTTCCTACAGTGAGTGAGCGCAAGAACAAACATGTTTTTCTTGTGGTTGTTTCGGTGCTTGGAGGCTTGGTTCTAATCTGCATTTTAGCAGTTGGATTCTTTTGGATTTTCAAATGCAGGAAGCAAAAGCCATTGGAAAACTCGGACTGGTCACCAATACCTGTATTTGGAGTTGGGAGTTCGCACAGCAGGGCGACTGAGGGCTCCCTTCTGCCTAACTTTTATCTTGCATTGAAGGTACCTCTTGCTGAAATCCTATCTGCGACAAACAACTTCGACACGAGGTTGCTGATTGGTAAGGGTGGCTTTGGGAATGTCTATAGGGGAACTCTCAGACATGGCCAAAAAATTGCTGTGAAACGGAGTGAGCCAGGGTCAAACCAAGGCTTCCCAGAATTCCAAACGGAAGTCATTGTTCTTTCCAAAATTCGCCACCGCCATCTTGTTTCCTTGATTGGGTATTGTGAGGAGAGATCTGAGATGATACTTGTCTATGAGTTCATGGAAAAGGGGACTTTAAAGGATCATCTTTATGCGTCCGATGTGCCTCGTTTGTCTTGGAAGCAAAGGCTTGAGATATGCATTGGTGCAGCAAGGGGTCTTCAATACCTCCACAAAGGTTCAGCTGGAGGAATAATACACCGTGATGTCAAGTCCACTAATATCTTGCTTGATGAATATTATGTTGCTAAAGTTGCCGACTTTGGCCTTTCGAAAACAGGTCCTCTTGATGACACCCATGTCAGCACAATTGTCAAAGGCACGTTTGGTTATCTCGATCCTGAGTATGTTAGGTCCCAACAGTTGACGGAAAAATCTGATGTGTATGCATTTGGAGTGGTTCTTCTCGAGGTGCTATGTGCACGGCCAGCAATTAATGTCATGCTTCCCGGGAAGCAAGTGAATTTGGCTGACTGGGCAATGCTCTGCAAGAAGGAAGGGTCACTTGAAGAGATTGTTGATCCTTCACTCAAGGGTCAGATTGATCCAAGCTCCCAAAGAAGATTTATTGAGACGGCAGAGAAATGTTTACAAGAATTCGGTGCTGATCGCCCCACCATGGATGATGTGGTCTGGGACTTGGAATATGCTTTACAGCTTCAACAAACTGCAATGCGGAGAGAACCACATGAGGACAGCTTAGGCGATGGTTTATCAGGATTGGCATTGCCCAATGTACAGCGGTTGCCTACATTTAGCGTTACGATGGATGGGAGCGATATGCCTGTTATGAGAAATGATGGCTCCAACGTTAAAGCAGATGATGGTTTTTCCCAGATGAAAATGGATGACGCCAGATAATGAATTTTGGTCTTTCTGGTCTAGTAATAACGCAACTTTAAGTTACTTTAGCCTTTACACGTTTATTAGGTATGCCTTTGTGAAGTCAATTTTGTATTTTTGGTCTTGCAAGCAGTGCTTCTGATTCGAAGATGTTTTAGGAGGTCCTTGTTGATCTCTTCAATATTGCAGATAGCTTTTTGCTTGAGTTTGGATCGAGAAAATATGAGCCAAAAACGTTGGCCTTATTTTCAGTTTGTTTTCTTTTTCATGGACGGTAATGTTCCTTTGGAAGTGTTGGGACTTTCACTCTCTCGTTTTGTATTTTATTTTCTCTTAAAAAAATTGTAAAGATCTGTTATATTTCTTAGTAAGTTACCAATTCCCTGTTTAATATATATAATTTATTGGTGAATAGAAGTGTGGTGAGATTTTATGGTTGGGCTTCTCCTTCCTCTACTCATCTAACTTCATCTTCAACACCTACTAAATCTGTTGAATATAGAGCCAAAACTATCATGTACAGCAAGCAAACTCTGGATGTTGGAAACTATTAAGACAGACAGCAGTGGACAGACAATATCTCCTGGTGGTATTGTCTGAATTTTTTGGAACTTCAATTGGCCTGGGCTATTTCCATTGGTAAGAAAAAATCTTATTAGTAGAGATAGTGCTTCAGAATGATATTATTGATTATTTCCATTGCTGAGGTTAATACATGCATTGGAATCATGTCAAGTTTCCAGTAAATCTGCCATTGGTGCCTTGTAGCTGCTGTGAATCGTGTGGATCTGTTACACCCTGCACTTTTAGTTACACTTCAAATGCCGTTGCGAAACTTCTATATTGAATCGAATTTATGTGGAGTGTCCATCTTTATCACCTCATGGTTTTGTAAAATCACCACTTAACCCATCAGATTAAACTTTTAGAACAAGTGATAATTTCATAAGGTATTATATTCTTAAACAGTTTTTAACGGTCATAATTTTCCTCTTAGCTCTCCATTAGAAAACTGTTTTTGGGTTAAGTTCAACGTAATGAGCCATTTATAAAGCCTAAAAAGCTCATTAATCAGCACACGAGATAATATCTTCACATACTAAGAGAGTGTCTACAAGTCAAGAATCTATATCTGTACATAAATCTTATATGCTTATATGTAAAAGGTGAAAATTATCTCGGTTAGCAGCGAAGTTCATGGAACTTGGACCTTCTACTCGGAAGTGGAGTGGCAAACTTTCCTTCCATACCCGCTAATAACTATACAAAGCAACATGATATTACTTGTTTTCATGATTTTTTTACAACCTGCAGTCTTTTGTTTCTGATTCATCAAGAACAAAGGAAACAATGAAATCACTATTATCTGATAGAATCAATAAAAAGAAAGTTTCACACTAAAACCATAAATGCCTATTCTAAGTTCTGGTTTAGTTTCACAAACCTTTGAAACCATGTCATCCCATCTTATCTCATCTCATCTCATCTCAACATCCAAACACCATTCAAACATCATTCATCATTGGAAGTATAGAGGAGATGCAGGAGATATTGGAGTTCTGGGCTCAAAAGGGTTTGACATCAATGGTAGAAGAAGTGAAAATGGATTACGTGAACTAGGCATTTGAAAGAATGGAAAGGAATGACGTGAGGTATAGGTTTGTGCTGGACGTGGCTGGCAGCAACCTGGGATAATATTGATGAAGCCCATATTTCTGTCTGCAATGTAAATTTCAGTTCCTCTTTTACAAAAACCATTGGAACAAAACAATAATACGCCATCTATATACAATGGCAACTTCATTTCACTATCGTGTGTTTCTTATACAATACAATAATTCTAAGAAAAATTGTGCATGTTTTCTAGCTTGCAACTATTTCTCTAGGCAAGGCATGGCTTTTGTTTTAGCTTTAACCACATTTACAAACTCTGAATTAAAGAAGTGCTTGAAGCAGAGCCGAAAATTTTGGTGATATGATTATGGAGTGTAGTTATATATGTTGTGTGCAACGTTACAGAACCTTCCTCTTCCAAGGGAAACATCCATATTCCCTCTTTGCTTAAAGCATACATTTATCCTCCTTTCTTCTTTGAGGATACATAGAATGATGGCGTCATAGACTTCATCGAAATCTATAGAGTAATCAAGTCTAACGTATCGTTACCTATTGCGGCCAACCGCAGTTATGGAATTAGCACTTACATCCGGCTGAGTATAATTGCTCTTTGGCTAAAATTTAGTAAAAACATTTAACTTCTAACAAAATGGCTTTACATTCGGCTGACTACTGCTGGAGAAAATCTTGACATTCGAAAAGTAGATTCTTAAACGTGGGAATTTACTGTTCATCAACAGATTATTTTTTACAAATGTTTTATTTGACCAAAAAACCTAATTTACTCTTTTCGAACTATCTATACTTTCCCTTATAGTCATATTTGTTATAGTTCAAATTTGACAAAAATTTCTCCATTGATATAATCCATTTTTTTAAAAACAAAATTGACCATTTGGGAAAAATGATTTTTTAAAAAATATTATCAAAACTATTTGAAAATATGGAAATTTGATGTTCCACTTTCATTTTATTAACCGCTAGGCCCATTTGCACTTTAGCTTCTTTCCTTCTTTCCCTGCCAGGTCGTGATTTTCTTCTAATTTTTTATCATTTGAGTCTTGGTTAAAGTGTTGGACTCTATAGCTTGGCATTCCACTTTCTATTGGTACAACTGCGTCGCTCCCATAGGTTAGAACAAAAGGGGTTCCTCTCATGGGAGACTTAGTGGTAGTTTGATACGCCCACTAAACTCCAAGCAGCTACTCAGCCCAATTTCCCTTCTTGTCATCCAACTTCTTTTTCAGCATCCGAGGTCTTGTTGGTTTCTTCTATTTGGCCTTTGGCTTGTGGGTGACCTGATGAGGAGTATTTGAACTTTATTCCTACTCGGCGCATCGGTCGCAATAATGATCAAAATCGAGTTGCTACCTGTTGTCCAAAATTATGCTCCGGGGTATGCCAAATCGGCACACGATTGCTTTCCACATGAACTTAGTGATGTTTTTTTGTGGTGATTGTGGCCAAAGTTCCTGCTTCCATCCACTCATGGTGAAGTAATCCACATCAACAACCACAAACCTTACTCCTCCTTTACTTGAGGGTAGGGTGACGACTTTGTCAACCCTCCATTATGCGAAAAGTCAAGGTGACATGATCGACGTCAATTCCTTTGGCGCTCATTGAGATACATGTGCAAAAAGTTTGACACTTTGTGCAATTTATGATGAATTCTTTCACATCTTTGAGGGCACAGGCCAGTAATAGCCTGCCTTCATGACTTTTCCCTCTAGGGCTCTACCACTAGAGTGATTCCTATACACTCCTTCGTGTATTTCCTTCAATAAGTATTTTACCTTTTCCAATGAAATGCACCTTATGAGAGTGGTAGAAAAACCTTATCTATACCATACCCGAAGCAAACTTGTTTATCAGGGTAAAGCAAACTGCTTTGTTCTTTACCTTTCTCGCCTCCCATTTTTCTTCAAGGAGCTCTCTTGCATCTAGGTACTTGATCACATCAAATGCCCATTTTAGTGCTCCTCATCTCACTTCAAAGATATCACTCCCGATGGTGGGGACTTCTAATGCCCTGACTGCCATTTCCCAAGGTGAAGTAGACTCTTCCATGACTAAGGCAATTCGTGCTAGTTTGCATGCCTTCCAATTTTCCTACTTTTTCCATGTATTCTCCTATCACTTGGTTGATGATTACTTGGGAGTCGGCTTTTATATCAACCTCATTTGCTACAAATGCTTCAACCGCAATGAATCTTGCTAGCAAAGCTTTGTACTTTACTTCGTTATTGGTGGTTTTGAAGCCGAGTTTTATTGCACAGTAGGATTCTTCACTTGAATCAGTTATGATATGCACTCCTACTCCCCTGCCAGAGCAGTAGGACGAGCCATCAACAAAGATTTCCCAAGGTCTCCTTGTCAATTTGGCTCGAATTCCTTCTGGGAAGTTGGTAAATTGAGTTATGAAGTCCGCTAGAATCTATCCTTTCATGGCATTCCATGGAAGATGCTCGATGTTGCATTCACTCAACTTGACCGACCAATTCATGAGGCGTCCAAAGGTGTTTGGTTTTATAGCATTTTTTTTAAAGAGGCTTTCGTTAAGACTTTGAACGGGTAAGCTTGGAAGTAGGGTCTTAGCCGCCAAACTGCCTTCACCAATATGAATGCTAGCATATCCATCTGAGGGTAATGAGTCTCAGCTCCCCTGAAGGCTTGACTCGTATAATACACCAGTCTTTGACTGTCTTTCTCTTCTTTCACCAAAGCCGTTGAGATTGCATCCGGGGAGACTGACGTGTACAAGTACAGGGTCTCCCCTTGCCCTGCTTGACTTAGGAGCAGCGAATAAGATAGATACTCAAACGCCTAATTGCATTCATCATTCCAGACTGAGCCTTTCACCATACCTTAAAGAAAGACAGACATTTATTTGTAGACCTAGACATGAATCTATTGAGTGCCGCCACCTGTGCAATTAACTTCTACACCTCGTTTATATTTCTAGGAGGTTTCATGTCTATTATTACTTAAATTTTTTCCATGTTGGCCTTTATACCTCTCTCCGAGACCATGAAACTTAGGAATTTTGCCGAATATACACTAAAAGCACACTTTGTTGGATTAAACTTCATTTTGTACTGCCGTAAGAAGGTGATAATTTCCCGTAGGTCATCTATGTGCTTCTCAGGTTCTTTACTTTTGACGAGCAGATCGTCTGCATAAACCTTCATGTTACAACCTATCTACTTCTTCAACATGTGGTATACTAGCCTTCAGCATATAGCCCCGGCATTCTTTAGCCCAAAGGGCATTACATGGTGACAGTATAGCCCACAATCCAATGTGAAGGATGTCTTCTCTTGATCATCTGGGTTCATCCGAACTTGGTTGTACACTAAGTAGGCATCCATGAAACTCAGCATGCGATGTCCCACCATGGATTCCACTATCAAGTCGATTAATGGTAGGGGGAAGCTATCATTTTGGGCATGTCTTTTTAGATCAGTGAAGTCAATGTAAATTCTCCATTTTCTATTCGACTTCTTCACCAACACCACATTGGACAATCATTCCGGATAGTGAGCTTCTCTAATAAACCCCCACAATTAAGAGTCGTTCCACTTCTTCAGCTATTATTGCATATTTCTCCTTGTTGGCCCCCTCCTTTTTTTTACAGACCTTCTCAGCCTTAGGAATCACACAGAGACGTTGCTTGATGATCTCATTGATGATCCCGGGCATGTCTTTATGGCTCCAAGAGAACACATATTTGTGTTTGGCCAAGAGCTGTTTTAATTGTTGTCTTATATCAAACCCCATTTTGGTTCCTATTCATGCTGTGGATTTGGGATGTGTTGGGTCCAAGACTACAAGTTCCAAAGGTTCATTCAGCTTCGCTTGTTTCAAATCTTACTCAACCCTCGTTTTGACCTTGTGATCAATAAGTTCTAGTGGCAGCAATGGTGCTTCACCATACTTCAAGCTTTCCGCGATTCGCACATCTTTTCCTCCATTTTTGAGCTCTTGTGCATAGCATTCTCTTGCTTTTACTTGTTCATCGTGTACTTCTCCTACACCTGCCTCAATCGAAAATTTTATCTTCACGTGGTAAGTCAAGGTCATGGCGTTCAAGCTATTAAAGGTTAGGCATCCAAGAATAGCGGTGTAAGATAAGGGAGTTTTGGCTGCGTTTGGATGTTGAGTTGAGTTGAGATGAGATGAGATGAAAGTTGAATAAAATATTGTTAGAATATTATTTTTTAATATTATTATTATGTTAAATTTTGAAAAAGTTGAATTGTTTATCATATTTTGTGTTGAAATCTGAAAAAATTGTAATAATTAGATTAGATAAGTTGACGAACCAAACTGGGCTGATACCAAAAAGTCGATCACGATAGTGGTGGTGTAGAGTCCTTTGCCGATGGTCATAGGTAATGTTATTGCCCCCATAAGTTGGACCGCATCACCTGAAAACCCTTTCGGTGGTGTGGGCGAAAGGCATAGTCAGCTTAGGCTGATTCCCATTTTTATAGTGTTGGTCGAGTTGCCATTATCAATCAAAATTTTCTTGATGGTGTAATTGGCTACCAATAGCGTTACCACCGGTACGTCATCATATAGTGGACCAAATCATATATTGGACCCCTTGACAGTGTTTGTCGCCAAGGATATGTTAACTGTTTTCTAGTTCCTAATTTGTTTGGGAGGCCTCTCTGTTGAACAACTGGATTTGGGTCACGTCAACTGTGAAGTAAAGAAACAAGGAAGGGTTTGGGAAGGGATTTGGGCCTATACGGAAACAACAGCCTACTTTGTAGTTTGAATAGAATAAGATTAGCCATAAATTAACAGGAGATTGACTTTTACTTGATATATTGATCCAATATATTGGACTTTTGCTTTTAACACCTCTATTTCTTTTATTTGTTCAAAGTTCTTTTTCATCCGCCCATGATGAGTGATCTTTGTCCAGAGATCAAGTTTATTAACATAATTAGTACCCTCAATCAAAATATATTTACAAAAATTTCCTTTGTTATGCACAAAATTAAATACCAATCTCTTCTCTTCTATCATATTTTAAAAAGAAAGATACTCTAATCATATAAAGATTACATAAAGTTAATTTTATTAATTGATGCAACAAATGTGATTCGTCATATTATAAAATTATTTTTATTATAAAATAGATCTAATAAATTAAATTAAGTCACATCAGTTTGTAAAATTACTTTTATGATTTGTTAGATTGTAAAATTATTTTTATTATAAAATAAATCTGACAAATTAAATGAAATTACGTCAGTTCGTGAGATTACTTATCTTCTTTTAAAAAACCAAATATTCTCATTGGTATATTACCATGCATCTTATGTAATTTATTCTCGAGTTTGGCTTATACATTATACTATATATATGCAAAATAAAATGAAAACTCGAAAGAAACGTTAACATATCAACGTAGGGCCATTTCTCATTCGTGTGACAACAGATTATCACGCGTCATCTTTCTAAAACCTGGCCACTACCATTGCCAAATTTCTACTATAACCGCTGACTAGTCTTAATGCGACTACTCCTAACTAGACCACCGATCTATCTGACTTTTTGGTTGGGGAAAATTAATTCAATTCGGATATCATTATCAATTTCATGTAGTCTTCAGTCTCCCTAGAGGACTACTGCATATATGGGAACTTTCCGATGAGTTGTGCCGCCGGCAAAACCTAACACTTCTCACCAAGATATTAGATTTTCTACGCACCCATCAACTTGGACTCGCAGTCTCCTATTTTCCTCCTCAATGCCTCCATATTTCTTTTCTTTTTTCCCTTATTCCTAGTATTTCAAACCAGGAACCTCCCGAGCGGTTTCCTTCAGAAGAATCCCGATCTCTTCACCTTCCCACGAAAAACACTATAAATATGACGATCCAAGCTCGCTCTGCTGCATACCACAGAGACTAGCTTTCTTGCATCGACAAGTTTGTTTAGTGAAAAGCCTGTATCTCGGTTGCCATTCAACATGAAAACCACCTGCAAATACTACTACAGCTTCTTTGTGCTTTTTCTACTGCCTGTCTTCATGGCGACAGTACTCGAAGCTCGAGATCCCTTCAATGCCATGGAGCCTCGAAATAGTAGGACTGTTGTTGGAGGTCTTGAGGGTTTCTTTGATGGTTTATACCTTGGAGCCATCAAGCAATCGGGCCCGAGCCCTGGCGCCGGACACAAGTTCACAGAACACCAGACCCTTGGAGGAATTAAGGACGCTGGTCCCAGCCCTGGTCAGGGTCACAGTCATGTTAATGGCGCACACCATTGACCACCCAGCTACCCTTGCAAAGATCTCTGATCATCTCTTTCCACGTTGATGATAACTGGGTCGCAAAAAGTTTTTTTATTTGGTTCGTTTATTTGTTGGGGACAAGCAAAGATTTCTTTATATGGTTGATTATTCTTTTGGTTAAGACATACTTTTTTTTTTAATTCTATGATCTCATATGATGATCTAATATTAGGGGCTTAGGGGCTTATAATATGGTTCTAAACTATATGTGTCACAGATATATGGTTCTACAGGTTAAAGCTGTTGAAATCTATGTAATAAACATCTCTTAAAGAAAACTTACTTACAAGAATAATGTTAAATAGAGTTGTGCAAAGTATAAACACCGTGCAAATCTTTTTAAAAAATAGTGGATATCACGTCTATGTCACGTCTTAACCCTTTTTCACTGTAAGAGAAATGCAAACAGAATAGAAAAAAATATCCTATTACAACAATTACAGCGGATAAAAATAAAATTAAAAAAACATATATAATGATACCAATAATATGGTTTCGAAGTGAAGAAAACAATCACCTTTTTTTTCACATTTTTTAATCACTTTCTTAATTATTAAGTAAAAAAAATACATCAATACACTTAAAATCATTTCCATAATAACTAAGTAAAAAAAATATATCCTAAGTGGTACACTTGAGCAGTACTGCCCGGATGGTACAGCAGCATTTTCCTTCTCCAAGAATACTCAGCCGGATGTAAATGCTAATTCCATAACTCCGGGAGGCCGCAATAGGTAACAAATACATAAGACTTGATTACCTTATAGATTTCGATATAAAGTCTCTGACGCCATTCTATATATGTATCCTCAAAGAAGAAAAAAGGATAGATGTATGCTTTAAGCAAAAGAGGGAATATGGATGTTTCCCTTGGAGGAGAAAGGTTTTGTAACGTTACACACAACATAACCGCACTCCATAATCATATCACCAAAATTTTCAGCTCTGCTTCAAGCACTTCTTTAATTCAGAGTTTGTAAATATGTATTTACAGCTGAAATAAAAGCCAGAGTTGCAAGGTAGAAAACATGCACAATTTTTCTTAGAATTGTGTTGTATTGTATAAGAAACACACGATAGTGAAATGAAGTTGCCATTTGTAAATAGATGGCATATTATTGTTTTATTCCAAGGGTGTTTGTAGGAGAGGAACTGAAATTGCCATTGCAGACAGAAATATGGGCTTCATCAATATTATTCCAGGTTGCTGCCAGCCACATCCAGCACAAACCTATACCTCACATCATTCCTTTCCATTCTTTCGAATGCCTTGTTCACGTAATTCATTTTCACTACTTCTACCATTGATGTCAAACCCTTTTCAGCCCAGAACTCCAATATCTCCTGCGTCTCCTCCATACTTCCAATGAAACTACCAGATATCATCTTCTTTCCTGTATAATGATAATGAGTCACCACCATTATATGTTCTATGATCGAAATGGTTTGAATTTTATCACGAAGCAAGTGTTGAAAATTAAACTTGGTTTTATCAATTGGATTTTTATTGAGAAAGTTATGATCAATTAAGAATTTGTGTAAAACGTCTAGAGGACTTGAATAGCATTAAATGTCATTAACTTAGACTCCCGAATTTTCTTTTGAATTTATATAGTCATGTACTGGATCTATGTTTCGTGGAATGAAAACAGAGTGGTGTATTCCTCTTCTATTTTTCTTTTTCTTCGTTGTTTTGTCTCCATCTTGTTTCCAACAACAAGAATCTGGGAATGGAAGTGGTCGAGAAATTGTTTTGCTTATAGGACTAAATAGATGTTATGAGGGGGATTAGGCGTACCTAGAATCAGGTCGACGGAACTAAAATGCAGTGGTTGAGGGGCAACCCCAACTAGTATTAGCTGCCCTTCAACCTTGAGAAGTGGAAGGTAGGATTGCAAAGGGTGCACAGCCGGCACCGTGTCGAGGATATAGTCGAGGCTGTTCGCTGCTCGCTCCATCTCAGCTGCATTGGTGCTTACCAGAAAAGCATCTGCGCCTAAATGCTCTAACGCCTCCACCCTCTTCTTATCTGAAGAACTTATGACAGTGACATGATGCCCCATTGCCTTTGCTATCAGAACACCCAGATGGCCAACTCCCCCCAAACCCAAAATCCCTGCATTGAGAGCCTTCTTAGACCCCTTGAACTGTTTCAAAGGACTATAGGCTGTCACCCCAGCGCACAGAAGTGGTGCTGCCTGCTCTGGTGCAAGCTTTTCTGGTATCCGGACCACAAACCTGCATTAATCACTCAAATATTCTTTGGGGCTATTTTTGAGTACTTGAAAGAAAAATGTTCAAAGGAATATGAAACAGTTTGATCCTTGTTTTTGCATACTTTTGATCAACAACCATGAGAGAAGAGAAGCCTCCCTGAGTTGATCTTCCATCTTTGTATGTGCCATTGTAAGTGAGGATTATGTTGTTGCAGTACTGCTCTATGTTGGATTTGCATGACAAGCATTCCCCACAAGACCCAACAATGCACCCAACTCCCACATTGTCTTTAACTCTGAACTTTCTTACCTCTGACCCCAACTCCACAACTTCTCCCACCACTTCATGCCTGCTTAAAAGCAATTACAACGAATTAAGAAAGATAAGACCCATAATTCTAGCAGATAATACGATCAATCCAGAATATACAGGGTGGTTATTTTGATTAATTTTTTTATCCAAGATAAACTAGCAACTTGTTGCATTAGTTTCTCTACTTTGGTGTTTATAGGCATAAACCAATTTACAAATTGGGTCTAAAAAGTTGCCTACCCTGGCACCAGAGGATAGTTAGTCATGTGAATCTCATTCCTCATCTGATGAAGATCTGTATGGTCCATCCCACAGTACAAAACCTTGAATACAACATCTTCTGGACCTGTTTCCCTGTTAATTGAACATTAGAATTAAATACTTGAGAGAGAGAGAGAGAGAGAGAGAGAGAGAGATACCTGAGAGTGAATGAATAAGGAGAGAGAAGTCCAGATGAGTCTCTAGCAGCCCAACCAATGACCCTTCTTCGCTCCATTTCTTATGCTTCAAAAACCAGCAATACACCAGACACTAGATGATTATTCAGACTCAGAGAGAGGACGGAGACGGTGAGAAAAATAGAGAAGATAGCACTCAGAAACTTGAAGCTGCAGAACGATTCACATTAGATTTTATAGCCACTTAAAACAGCCACATGGTCATAGAATCTTGTTCTATTTTCCTGAAGATGTTCAAACAAAATAATTCATGCATCATACTGTAATAATTGAGGTTCACTGCACTCAACCTGGAAAAGGCCACATAAATAATGCAGTCTTAGAGATCTCAGACTGTAGTGGCGGCCCTGGGGATATCTTTTAAAACTAGTTGCCCCTAAGCACAACCCTAACAAGTTTTCATTCTCTTATTTAATTCGTTTTATAATCATCTGATTGACTGAGACAACATGTTTATGTTATCCTGAAATGCATATTAAAGGATTCCATGCTTGGATTTTATTAATAGTTGGCAACTTGGTGTGTGAGACAGGTGGACAGCTAAATCGCTCACCACCCACGTCATGGCTTACCTTAGGAGGTTCATAACCTTTGTAGTCTAGGGGCCCACTCGGATCCCTTGCCTTGACCGTCTTCAAACGTAAGGGTATATGTATTCTGGGGGGTTGCATTTTACAAAGCATGGAAATTGGAAACTTCATTGGATTGACTGCAAATTACCAAAGCATTTCCCATTAGTATAATCGATAAATGTGGAAAGTTCCTTTCTTCATCTAAGCAAACGTGTAAAGGCACTGTTCGTGGGTCTCTTCTGCACAGCAACTGATTCTCTCTCTCTTTTTATTTTTGTTTTCTAAATAGAAAACAAATATCAGCTCAAGTTTTATTAATCAACCAACTGATTAATTAGACAGCAACTGATTCTCTAAGTGTATATGTAATTACCATTTTAATTAAAATCAGCCCTGTATACACTATTTCTTCTTGTGAAAATTCCATTGGAGTATATGAATTGTCCTTTGAGATTGCTCCAGTTGTGCTCTACGTTATGATATGCTTTTGCTCATTCTGAGAGGACGACTTTTGCCTTAGTCCTTTGATTGTCGCTTATCAATCCGATTTTGCTTTCTTCTCACCAATCACGGACTCGTATTATTCGAGACCGTTCTTCAATTGCAACGCTATAGTTCCGATTGTGAAGGGTCAAAAGAAGTAAATATATATGTAGTCTACTACTATTCGAGACCATCCGAATCTTATCGCTAGTATGATTCTCTTCAAGTGGCACAACTAGGGATATGTATCTTAACCAAATTTTTCTCCGGTCTAACCTGGAAATCCAGAAATCCAATTGGATCTGGATAGGTATCCACCCAGATTGGATCCAGGTGGGTAGAGTATCTAACCGATTACGGATCCGATTATGACATAGTATTTTTTTTAGAACAAGATTTTTGTTCCAAACTATCAATTTGCATGTATAAAAACTAGAATAATAAAAAGGTGGAGTTAAAACTGGATACCAGTTACAATCCAAATACCTGCCTAGATTGTAACTAATTTTACCCAATGGATACTCACTCGGTTTTAAAATTTTGGTTGCGGACCGAAATGTTTCTAAATATTTAAATCTGTATCCGGATGCACAGTTTTAAGTATTATCGTGATTTATCAAAAAAATAAAAATAAATTAAAAAAATTATATTAAAAAAAATGGCTTTTTAAAATTTAAAAAAAAAAAAAACTGAAGATTGAAATCCTAAATTACTTCCAACACTTTTCTATTTATTTATTATTATTATTTTAATAAAGTACGTAGATAGTGAAATTTGGGAAGGCAAAACGAGGACGTTTCGCTGGTGAAACGTGTGTTATTTCAGCATATGACCGGGGGGACTTAGCTCATGGTGTGGGGTGGATGGCATCATGGCAACACCAACGCCTGGCTCATATTCAGTACTGCCCACTCTTCACTGACCGTACACTTTCCCTCTCTCTCGTCAATTCCTTCCCCTTTCATCGACGATGCGCTGAGCATCGAATATCCCCAAACCCTTAACGCAATAATGGAAACCCTCCCTCGTCCAATCGCCGCCAGATCCCACCCTTTCCCCATTCTCAGAACCCGCCTCCGAGTCAACTCCTCCAAACCTATCTTCAACTCTGCCCTCCAATTCCCCGTAATTCGATTCAAACCCCTATCTCCTCAACTCAATTCCCAGACTCTTCGCCTTTCCCATAAGTGCTGCGTCTCCAAGGCATCCGATCACAACCACGACCACCATCACCATGATCAACATCACCACCACCATTGCCATGAGGACGCGAAGCTGAGCAGGGCTCAGGAAGCGTTCATCGGGTTCGCAAAAGCAATTAGGTGGACGGATTTGGCAGATTTCCTGAGGGAGCATTTGCAATTGTGCTGCTGTTCCGCGGCTCTGTTTCTAGCCACCGCCGCTTGCCCTTATGCCGTGCCGAAGCCGGCGGTGAAGCCTCTACAAAACGCTTTCATGCTCGTTGCATTCCCTCTTGTCGGGGTAATATATACTTACATTTGTTTTGTTCTTATAAGTTTTTGACCATACACTCGGAGCAAATTTGAACTTACTCGAAATCAGGGCGTTCTGTTTATATAGAAAATTCATTATTTAATTTTTGTGGCATTGCATATGTCAACTTCTAGAGGCGACTGTATTCTGGGTTATGGCGGTAGGAAGGTTATATTTGGAGGTGTAACCAGTTCGGTTCAGTTTTGAACTTTTGGAACCAAACCAATATGCACTGATTTGAAAATTTAAGAATAGATACGGACTATTTGATACCGAAATCAGAACTTTTGGTTTCTCCGGATTCAGTCCGGTCCGGTTTTCCTAAACGGTGGCACTACATAAGTTGAGACTTAAGAGCCGGTTCCTCTAATGTTTGGTCATGTTTAAGATTAAAATTTCATGTTATGTTAATTTTATATTATAAAACTAAAATTTATATGTTATATCGAATGATATACTAAAAATTATAAGATTAATTTTATGTTATATCAAGTGTTATATTAATTTTATGTTATAAGATTAATATACATGAATAATAAGATTAAGATTTCATGTTAAATAAATTAGCAATTTAGCATATAATATATCTAATATAGTATAAAAAATTATATTAAAAATCTTTTATATATAATATAAAAAATTAAAATATATATTTACTAGTCCGGTTCGGTTCAAACTAGTTTTTAAAATATGAAAACCGGTATTAAACCGGTTTCAATTCTTAAGAACGGGTACCGAACCAAACTGGACTAGTTACAAACCCGACCAAACCCATCGGTTCAGTCGGTTCAACTGGTTTTCCTTTTTTTTTTTTTTACACCCATACTTATATTTTATTAAACTTGGGTTTTAAACTCCTTCAGCATTTTTCCAGTGTTTTATGGGGATTTTTTGGTGGTTGTGTGGGTGTTATGAGAGAGAAAAAGGCAAAATATTAAGAAACCTGGGGTTGGTTTTCTTGAAGGGGTCAGTTGAGGTAAGAAACTGAGATGAAAAAACAATACGGCCAGCAAGGCAATGCAAATCACGTGGGAGTGTAGCCTTTCTCCTTTCTTTAATCATCATTAGGGCTCTAGTTTTTATGGTTATTGGTTGTGCATACCCTCTTTGTTTTTTTATATGAGCTTTGCTACTCATCATCCTACACACCACACTAATTTTTATTTTATTTTATTTATTTTTTATTTTTTGGTTTTATTCCTGCAAAACTAACTAAGTTATTCTACTCATCATCCTTACATCACATACTTGCTGAGGGAAAAAAATAAAATAAAAAATCATGTGTGGTGTAGGGATGATGAATAGAATTTTTCATTTTATATTGTTGAGTATTCTCTATATTTTCTTGACAGTTTAGTAGGTGATTAAATACATGTCTCTTGTGTATCAGGTCTCTGCATCACTTGATGCTCTTACTGATATTGTTGGTGGAAAAGTAAATATCCATGTGTTAATGGCTCTTGCAGCCTTTGCATCAGCATTTATGGGGAACCCCTTAGAAGGAGGGTTACTTCTTGCCATGTTTAATCTGGCCCATATCGGTAGGCAATCTAAACTACCATATTTGGCAAGAACTTTATGTGTGTGTGTGTGTGTGTGTGCATGGGCACATGTGCGCATGCTTTTTTTTTATAAGTAAACGGTAGTATTAATAATAAAAGGCATAGCCCAAGTACACAAGAAGGTATACAAGAGGCAAGACCTATCTAAGTGGCTATAGAAGTCATTAGAAACTCGTTTACATTTAGTCCATTAAAGTCTATAGCTAGAGACCATAGAAACAAAGTGCTGAAAAATAAGATACAAAGCTCCTCAGATGTCCTCTCCTTATCTTCAAAAGTTCGTTCATTTCGCTCTTGCCAAATGCACCACATAATGCAGATAGGTACCATCTTCCACACAGCTTTGATATGTAAGTCTCCCCCCGGCATCGCCCAACTGGCTAATAGTTCAACAACTGACTTCGGCATCACCCAATTCAACCCTACTCGACGGAATACTTCACACCACAATGCTCTGGCTGTCTCACAGTGTAGCAGAAGATGATTCACTGACTCACCAGCTTTCTTACACATACAGCACCAATCCGTAATGATTACCCGCCGCTTCCGCAGATTATCGGTAGTCAGGATCTTACCCAGGGCTGCTGTCCAGATGAAGAAAAGTGTTTTGGGCGGCGCCTTATTCCTCCACAATCTTCTCCATGGAAACGGAACATTCGGTATATCTGTAAGGGCCTTATAATAAGAGCGAACCGAGAAAATACCCTTACCCGTATGTTTCCACCACAGCTTATCTTCATGCAATCCATTCGGCTTCATAGAGTACACTAGGTTGAAAAAATCTGCGAAACTGTTTACTTCCCAATCATGTGCTGCTCTATAGAAAGTGACGTTCCAGTGTACTTGATCCCCTGAGCGAATCAAAAGATCCGCGACCGAGGCTTCTTGATCGCACGCCATTTGATATACAAAAGGAAAAGCATCCTTCAGTGCCTCCTCCCCACACCAAATGTCCCTCCAAAATCTTATACGTGTGCCCTCCCCCACCAAAAGTTTAGTATGGTTGGCAAATAGCCTCCATCCTCTTCTTATTTGCTTCCAGACCCCCACTCCATACGGCCCATTTCCTTCTCTACTACACCATCCCCCCCATAGGCTGCCATATTTACTATGGACTACTGTTTTCCATAATGCTTCTGGTTCCATATTATATCTCCAGAACCATTTCCCTAGGAGTGCCTGATTGAACTTTCTCAAGTTCTTTATCCCCAAACCACCTGAAGAAATTGGTCTGCAAACCGTATCCCAGTTGATTAAGTGAAACTTGAATTCATCCCCCAAACCACTCCAGAGGAAATCCCAATACAATTTTTCAATCCGTGCCGCCACAGACGCTGGAATTGTAAAAAGAGACAGGAAGTAAGTGGGTAAGTTAGAAAGAGTACTCTTTATCAGGGTCACTCGGCCTCCTTTCGATAAATACAGTCTCTTCCATCCAGCCAATCTTCTCTCTATTTTCTCGATAACTGTATCCCATATAGCTATGGCACGTGAAGCCGCCCCCAGCGGTAGACCCAGATATGACATAGGAAGAGTGGCTACCTTACACCCCAAAGTGTTAGCCAACTGTCGAGATCTACTAACATTCCCAACTGGTACTAGTTCTGATTTATCAAAATTTACTCTCAAACCTGATGCTGCTTCAAAGCATAACAATACCGCTTTCAGAGTTCTAAGTTGTTCTTGTTCTGCCTCACAGAAAATTAAAGTATCATCGGCAAAAAGTAAATGAGATATTGAGATAAGGCCCCTATCCGGATCACCCACAGAAAAACCAGCCAACAAACCATTGGTAACTAAGGCCATTAACATCCTACTCAGGGCCTCCATGATAATAACAAAGAGAAGTGGAGATAGCGGATCCCCTTGTCTCAAACCTCTCGAACTGTTAAAAAAGCCTTCTGGACTGCCATTAATCAGAATTGAGAATCTTGCTGTTGAGATGCACCATCTGATCCACCTACACCATTTTTCTCCAAATCCACATCTCCTCAATAGATAGATAAGAAAGTCCCAATTTACATGGTCATATGCCTTTTCCATGTCTAATTTACAAATAATCCCTGCCATACCGGATTTTAGTCTACTATCCAAACATTCATTGGCTATTAATACCGAATCCAGAATTTGACGACCCCTAACAAAGGCATTTTGTGGCTTTGAAATTATCTTACCAATGGCCTCTCCCAACCTGTTTGCTAGAACCTTTGAAATGATTTTATAGACCCCGTTAATGAGGCTAACGGGCCTAAAATCCTTCACTTCCACAGCCTCGGTCTTCTTCGGAATTAATGCAATAAAAGTTGTATTCAAACTTTTCTGAAATTTCCCAGACAAGAATAATTCCTGGAAGACATTCAACATATCCTCTTTTATCACCTCCCAACATGTGTGGAAAAATCCCATCGAGAAGCCATCTGGTCCTGGCGCTTTTTCTTTCCCCATACGTCTGATCACTTCATATATCTCCTCTTCCTCGAACGCTCTTTCCAACCTTGCCGCTGTCTGTGGTTCAATGGAATCAAAAACAAGACCATCTACTTTTGGCCTCCATCCCTCTCTCTCTGTAAATAGTTGTTCGAAAAAATTCAGCACATGTCCCCGTATCACCGGCGCCTCAGTACACTCTCTACCATTTATATTCAACATCTCAATGGTATTATTCCTCCTATGTGAGTTTGCCACTCTATGGAAGAATTTGGTACTTCTATCCCCTTCTTTCAGCCACAAAGCTCTTGATTTTTGTCGCCAAGATATCTCTTCAAAAGATAATACCTTTTCCAGCTCTGAAGTCAATTCTGCCTTTCTTGATCTTTCCTCTACGGTGAGAGATCGACCTTCATTGATCCTTTCAATAACCTGTAATTCTCCCAACATGTTTTTCTTTTGCTCCCCTAGGTCACCAAAAGATTGAGCATTCCATAGCTTTAAATCTTCCTTTAAAGCCTTTAATTTGCCTGCAAGAACATGGGAAGGAGTACCATTAAACTGATAAGAGGACCACCAACGCCTTACCCTTTTCACAAAGCCCTCGCTTTTAAGCCACATGTTTTCAAATTTGAAGTAACTACGCCCACTTTGAATGCCTCCTCCGTCCAGTACAATTGGAAAGTGATCTGAGCATATACGCGGCAATCTCCTCTGACAAACCTCTGGATACTGACATTCCCACTCTGGCGATATTAAGAATCTATCCAACCGTGACCATGTCTGACTATTGAACCAGGTAAAAGGGCCGCCGATAAGTGGTAAATCCACCAAGTTCAGCTCAAAGATACAGTCGGAAAACTCTGTCATGGCTGGTCGTATACGACTATCACCCGATCTTTCACTGGGAAACCTTGTGATGTTAAAATCCCCTCCTATGCACCACGGGAGATCCCACCAGCTGTGTACCCCCGCCATTTCTTCCCATAGTTGATGTCTGACGTTGTCAACATTCGGTCCATAAATTCCTGCAAAAGCCCACAAAAAATTATCTTCCACCATTTTAAGAGAAACGGCCACCGTATATTCCCCTATGAACTCCTCCCTCTTCATCATCACCCTTTTGTCCCACATCACCAAAATACCCCCCGAAGCCCCATTCGAAGCCAGATACACCCAGTCTACGTATGGGCAATGCCATACACTTCTCACTATTTTTCTGGTTACCAATTTCAGATTGGTCTCTTGTAAGCATACAATATCCACCCGCCATTCCCGTAACAAGTTTTTTATGCAGGAGCGCTTATTATTCTCATTTAGCCCCCGAACATTCCACGACACTATTTTTGGCTTCATAAAGAAACAAACGTACCCTTCCCTTTGACCCTCTCACGGCTTGAACTACCCTCATTCAATGACCAATCCAATCTCTTAAGCTCCCTTTCTTTCTTGGCTCCTTTATTTTTAGAATGCGAGTGACCCACCTCAATGGCTGTGAGAAGAGCCAAAAACTGTTCTTCATAGCCCACACACTTCATGCCCACTATCTGTTGAATATCTTTCACCTTGTTGAATACCCAATCCGACATCTCACATTCATTTGGTAAGAGACAGTCTAAAGGGAACGGATTCTTGTCCCCCTGCCCTTCACACTGATTTTGGCCTTCCCATTCCACCATTGTGTTTACTGTCTCCACTCCATCTGCTCTGGTGATCATCTGGTTTAAATCTTGAGAGTCAGGGACACTGATTAAGGTTATCGGCTGGTTTAAATCTTGAGAGTCAGGGACCATTATTATTTCATCACTTTGATCTGTAGGCTCCTCCCCCATGCTATCCGAAATATTCTGTCCACCATCCGTAAGTGGGAAAGCTCTCGGGAGCTGATTTTTTTCGTTTTTCTCCATGATCTCCTTATTCCGTTCGGATCCGTGTTCTGGGAAAAGGTCTAGATGTTCTCCCACTGGACCATGTAACTCCATATGCGGAAAAACCTCCACCATATTGCCTATCGGTGTTGTCTGTACGTAAATATCTGGGAAAAGAACCATCGGAGGCTGGATCTCCTCATTTTCCTCTATACGATACGGTAAAATCTGGTCCACCCTACTCGCCGGCGATGTCTGTGTTGCCGGAATCATATTCGCCGTCGTTATCTGTTCGGCCTGAGCGTGGGTTTTCGTTAGCTTCTGGGCTGCCGACGTAGACGGGTCTGCTATCGGGTCACGGATCCTCCAGGTTTTAGATACCTGCCCGTAAGCTAAGGTCGGGTTATTAGGCCTGTTAGGGCCTTTACCCACAGGCCCCTTGCTGCCCAAATTAAAAGGCCTCGTGGCCCTGAGCTCCTTTTCTTCCAGGCCCATATCCGGCCCATTATAGGCCTGCCCCAACTCCTTGTTTAAAAGAAACTCTATTTTCTTCTGCAGATCTATAATCTACGTTTTCGCTTCCCACAACAAATTCAACTTTTCCCCGTCAGACACGCCACCTACCTGTCTGCTACAGTTCTGCCATTGTATCGGGCACGTCTCTCTGTCAGGGACCTGACCCAAAGCCATACTTTCAGTTCGCTGCTCCTGTGGTTGCACCACCATCAAAGCCTCCTTGTAGGACAGAGGTTGTGATTGCACCCGCCACTGCTTAACCATCGCCTTCTTCCTACTGTCCTCAGTTTGCATTTTTCTCTTTTCTTCCACAAAATCCCACAGCGCCTCCCCCATCTTATTCCACCCATTTCCTTCTTCCTCAGGTATGAGTATGAAGTTCCTCCTCCCACCAACTCCATACTCTACCACTGCTAGATAACGGCCTCTCGAGTTTGAACACCGTTGAGCAATGAAACTACTGCTGCCTTCCCTTTTTGAGGTATAAAACTCCTTTTGTTCTTCCTTTGAACAGACCTCCATGGCCTTTGCCAGCCACTGCACCGCTGATATACCCAGAGTAATCTTTGCCACCATCCTCCAAGATTTTTCAGTGATAACCACCCTGCCTCCCTCCTTTACAAGAGAGAAGCATTTTGAATCAATAACTATCTCCTTACACCACTGCATAACGTATAACCAGATCCTAACTAACCACCGCCGTGAGAACCGTCGTTACCTACCCCAACTAAAGCAACTGGATAAAGCTAACCATCACGGGAGAGAAAGTGTACGGAGAGAAAGTGTACGGAGACACAATGACATACATCTCACACAATATTGTTCATGTGTGCATGCTGCGTGCACGAATGTGTATTTGGAGACGGAATTTTAAGTTTTATTGTTTAAAGTGTATGGTGACTGCAGCTGAAGAGTATTTCACCAGCCGCTCAATGGTAGATGTTAAAGAATTAAAGGAAAATTATCCAGATTTTGCTCTAGTGCTGGACATAACTGATGATAAGCTTCCCAATACTTCTGATTTGGCATACAAGAGGGTTCCTGTGCACAATGTAGAAGTTGACTCTTATATCTTGGTTGGAGCGGGTGAGGTATGTGATGGCAGGTGTAGTACCTTGGTTTCCTTTTGGCTTTGAAGAATATAAATTTCTATTAATTAAAATTCCAGCAGAGATGAGGAAAGCATGATGGTGGTTCTGTGTTTGTTGCTGAGGCCTTTGGTAAATCTAAATTAGACATGTATGCTCTAGCCAAACTCATCACAATACGATATACATGACGATTAGTATGTTCCAGCCCCATGACTCTAGACTTTTTGGTGCTTTTCAATAAAATTGAAGCATTATGTGTACTTCTCTCAATTCTGTATTTCTGTTTTGGTTCACTTCACTTTCTTGTTCTTTATCGGTGTTTTGGGCCACTGCACTTTCCACCTGTCGATATTAAAGATTTTACATGATATTTACGTGTTTCATCATATTTAAATGTATCCTTTTTCTCTAGCATGAATAGGTGATGGTCTTGTCCCGTATCCTTGGGCCTTTGACTATTTTATGATCAATAAAATTTTGTTTACCGATCAAAAAAAAAATTTAAGTGTATCCTTTTTGTGCTTCCAAGTTTCATTGACACGCGTACACTACATATCTGTAGTATGGATAATCTAGGATTTTTTTATAAGTAAAATTTTTTATTCATAATGGCAAAAGTAGTCATAGCCCAAGTACAGAGGATCTAGGATTATAAAATATTTTATACTTTGTTATGCATGCGTATTCTTTATGTGATATTTAAGTATTTCATCGTATTTAATGGCGTATAAACCAAAGTGTAAGACCGTAGGGTCCTATGAATTTGGTGTTATAGGCAGACTGAGCACTGCTGAGTTTTAGATTCTTTTCAAATATTTGCAAAAGGATGATTTGATAGCATCTTGAAACCAATTTAAGAAACCTTCTGTCTGAAGTATGTTTAACTTGCCCATAGAATTTGATCTTCTTTCTGAGCTTTGATCAGTTGCTTAGTAGGTCTGTCCGTAGTGAGTTTGGTTTCCTGTTTTCTTGGTATTTTTCATCTTTCTGTGCAATGCATTAGAATATGGAAGCATTGTAATGGTGGATGGTATTGTGATTAGTCTGTGCCTGTAGATTGTGAGGTTTTCCAAGGCAGTGCTACCATTACCATTGAGCATTTGACAGGAGAAGTCAAACCGTTGGAGATAAAAGTTGGAGACAGGATTCCCGGCGGTGCAAGAAATTTGGATGGAAGAATGATTGTGAAGGTATGTTTGTGAAACTGTCTATTTTCTCGTAATATTTTCTTAAATGGACGTGTAGGAAGACATCGGCATGCTTGCTTTTCCAGTTTTTTATTTTTTTGTTCTTGCAAATGATTTTTTGTATGTCCTATAATGCATATAAATTTTTGGAAATTGTGTTTTATTAGCCAAAATAGATAAATAAGGTCAGAAAGTTGCATGGTAGTTTTCTCTTTACACATCACACTGTTGATGCTCCTATTGGCTTATAAACAACATTCTGATTGCTTTACTCAGTCTTGTGTGCATGATCAAGCCCCAATTTTCATTTTTCTTGGTTGGGTTCTTTAAAATTTTACTTTCAGAGTGTGAGTTATTTCCCGAGTGGTTATTATTATAGTGGATTGATGCTAGAGGTGCCGATGCTAGATGCTCCTGTTTATAATTCTACTTGGTAAGTTTGCAGTATATTTGCTGGATTCATTCTCTTTTTCTTTCTTGCCCAGTTATGTTTTAATTTTGTTGCAGGCAACAAAGACGTGGAAAGAATCAACACTGAGCAAGATTGTGCAATTAACTGAAGAAGCACAATTGAAGAAACCAAAGCTTCAAAGATGGCTGGATGAATTTGGTGAGCATTACAGCAAGGTAGTTGTAGTGTTGTCCATTGCTGTGGCTGTCATCGGGCCATTTTTATTCAAGTGGCCATTCATTAGCACACCAGGTAATTCAGAGCAAGTGATTATTATTGTATTGTTCGTGAATAATCGGTTACTTTTTGCCATGTGTTGAACTGTCTGATTTTGGTATTTTGATAGTTTTGTTGGATGTACCCCTTCGTCGTGCCAAATCAATCATATGTATTCTCATCCATGTTTTTCCTTTGATTTACATGTTTCCAGTAATCATTTTTGCCCCCTCTTGGTAGGCAGCTTTCTTGGGCTTTTGACTTGCCAATTAGTACCAATTTCTTCCTTCTCAATAGTTTGGAGGGAACTATATGTACAGTAATTAGGTTCCCAACCTTCCTAAAAATAAATTTCCTGGTTGAAGAGATACAACCTGATTAGCTTTCTAGATAAAATAGAGTTCTTGAGACATCTTATCATATAGAAGTTCACGAGACAGAACTAGAAACACTTGAAAGAAAACTGCTACAGATTTTTTTTTGGTAGAAACAATGAGAGCCTTATCTGTTCACCCCGACGTGTTGGTCAAGGTAATATTGAAGCAATAGCCAAGATTAAGATGTTCATCAACCTCTCTCTCTCTCTCTCTCTCTCTCTCTCTCTCTCTCTCTCTCTCTCTCTCTCTCTCTCTCTCCATTTTTTTGGCTGTCTGGATTTACGTATTAGAGGAAGGGTTATGCTACTCATCATCCCACACCACACACCATACATTTTTTAAATTTTTATTTATTTCATTCTTACTAAACTAATTGAGTTGTTCTACTTATCATCCATACACTACATACTTGTTATGGGAAAAAGGGAAAAAAAAAATAAAAGAGGTGAGGTGTGTGGTGTGTGGGATGCTAAGTAGAATTATTTATTAGAGGAATGCTTTATCTTCTACTTGTTTGATATCTGGTTAATTATGTAGCCTGCAGAGGATCGGTTTACAGGGCACTGGGGCTCATGGTGGCAGCTTCACCATGTGCTTTGGCTGTAGCTCCATTGGCATATGCTACTGCAATTAGTTCCTGTGCAAGGAAGGTATCAATCGTCAGAGTTCCATCAATAAGAAATCTTGCAAGTATGGTCGTATAAAAAAAAGTTCATTTTTTTTTTTCAATGAGTCAGTATGGTCTTATCAATTTGATCTTATAACGTATATGTTTGTGCATTCCACTACATGATCTTATAATGTATATTTCCACTTAGAAAATATCAGAGACACATTCCTGAATATAATACTGATAATTAATATTCCTGTATTTCCCTACTTTCATCCAACTACTGATACATCATATCTACTTCAATAATTTCAATAATTCCCGTCCATACTGAATTGTAGGTCATTTTTGGCATAATCTAAACATTCGATATGCTCGATGCACCTTTGCTAATAGTCATGACCCTATGTGTTTTTTTGTTATTAGGGAATACTGCTGAAAGGTGGTCTTGTGCTAGATGCTCTAGCGTCTTGCCACACTATAGCATTTGATAAAACTGGGACATTGACAACTGGGGGGCTTGCGTTCAAAGCCATTGAACCGATTTATGGACACCATGTCAGAAACAATAGATCAAACTTTTCGTCCTGTTGTGTTCCGAGCTGTGAAAAAGAAGCTCTCGCTGTTGCGGCTGCCATGGAGAAGGGTACTACTCACCCGATTGGAAGGTAGCACTTTTCAAAAATTAAATGTCTTTTTAATGTGAAGGTTACCACTCACATATTAAAGATCCATTCATATGGATTTGATCCAGTAATTGAAAGCACTACAACTCTAATTTGCATGATTCCTTGTGACCCCTTTTTTAGTATTTTCTGTGGATATCCATCATGTAGTTTGAGTAAATGAAAATTTTTTATGTTTAGATATGCTCAAAAATTATTTGTGAAACTCAGTTGCTGTCATTTACGTTTTCAATGAGTGTAATATCTTGAGTGTTCTTTCAGTCTCACTAATCTAGCCCTATTTTACCTACTTTGCTTCCATCTCAAGAAAGGGGACGGGCAAAACTACTTTTATAACCTTTTTTTTTTCCTAGTCTTCTATTCCAAAGGCTTTTTTTTTTTTTTTTTTAATTTTTTTGTAAGTATATTCCAAAGGCTGTTTGCAATTCAAGTTTCTAAAAAAGAAATGCAACAAATAATTCTTCGATCCTCATTGAGTTGTATTTGCTCATTTGTATCTCAAGTTTGTTGGTTATGATATTTCAAATGTTAGCTTTTCTTGTTAAACTGTTTACCCATTACTTCTATTGTTTGTTTCAGAGCTGTTGTAGACCACAGTGTTGGGAAAGATCTTCCTTCTGTTTCCATTGAAAGTTTTGAGTATTTTCCTGGTAGAGGTCTCATTGCAACTCTCAATAGCATTGAGGTATTGCATTCTTTCATAGCATATATCCTAGTGCATATTTCTCATTCTATCACCTGCCTCTTAGCGGTAGTTTTCTGTAGATGCTGCCATATCATGTTCCCTTCCTATGTCCTCATAATCAGCATGTGATGAAAATCTTTACTGTGATATATATATACATACATACACACACACATATACTGTTAGTATTTTTTAGTTAATATTCAAACTTTTTTCATTCTTTTATATGTTTCTTCTATATTTTTACAATTTCCTAATTACTTGTCAAAAAAGGAAACCCTAATTCTGTGTTAGAATGCTATGGAAATGACATTTCTCTTATGTTATGGCTATGGTTGTCAAATGGCCGGTATGCATCTTGGTAAACCGTTTCTACACTACATTTATGCAATGCATGTTGGTTGGTTTTGAGACTAATGCAAATTATTTTAGAACTGCATCCGATGTGGTAATAATTAAGGTTTGTGTGCATATGTATTGTTCCACCCACCTGGCATTTAACTGTGTTTGGTAAGTGATAGATCGAGTGACTTACATGGATTTTTCTCTTGTTATAGTCAGGAACTCGAGGGGTTAAACTTTTAAAAGCATTACTTGGTTCTGTGGATTTCATCACTTCATTTTGTAAATCAGCCGATGAATTAAGAAAGATCAAAGATGCTGTAAATGCATCTTCATACGGAAATGAATTTGTTCATGCAGCTCTTTCTGTCGATCAAAAGGTGATGATATTTTATTATTGCTTTCTTTACTTTTTTTTTTTTTTTTTGGGGGGGGGTGGGGTTGTGTGGCGGGGATTTTATAAAATGATGGCCTCTTTTTAGCAAACACCATTGAAACACCTTACTGTCTTGGCATTGAAAGGTGCACCCCATTATTGGGGAGTTCTGCCCTCCAACTCATTTCTTATGTTGAGCTACTTAAACAAAATACTGACTATAATCTGTCTTCCACCTCATTTGAAGATAGATTGATCATAATAGAATTCAATATTACTTTAAATCCTCTAGGACCATAACGGGTGACTTCTTAATCATCAAATACTTCTGAGTTTTTTTTCTATTTTTATATTTTGTTATCTTAAAAAGAACTCGACGAAAGAGAAAGGGAAAATCACCCAAAGTACGCAGCTTGTATGTGGGAATGGTTAGCTATGATCATCATGATTTTGAGCACCACCAAATACCATTGTAATGGTTAACATAGGTAATATCTTCCTTTGGTTAAATATAGTGATAATATGTCAGGGATAGTATCGGCCTATACTAGAGATTGTATGAGGGAGACATTAGATACTGTGAGGATTAATTTATGGCCATTGTCACTACAGTCATAATCATTGTTATACGTCCAATTTTACTCTAGTTTTTTAATTTTCAAGATACTCATCCAATCAATGGGAATCTAAATAATTGGGATTGAAATCCACAAGATTTAAATTCCATCTATTTGAATATATGAATTCATCTACTTCATCTAAACACATCATAAGTGTTGCAAAATGCCATTAAACTGAATTGTAATTACCACTGAGTTTATGCAGGTGACACTGATTCACCTAGAGGATAGACCTCGACCTGGGGTTTCAGACGTCATAGGCGAATTACGTGATCAAGCAAAGCTTCATGTAATGATGCTAACAGGGGATCACAAGTCAAGTGCGTGGAGAGTGGCAAATGCTGTGGGCATCAATGAAGTTTACTGTAGCTTGAAGCCAGAGGATAAGCTAAGTCATTTGAAGGATGTCTCAAGGAATATGGGTGAGTTCCTCCATCAACAATCCCAAAAACTTCATTATTTCAAGTCTTAACTATAATTGTGTCTTGCATACAGCATACATGTATGTATATACACATGTAAGCTAAGTCATGTTTTGCATGTGCTTGAGATGACAATATCATTTGTAATAAACTCGTAATTCTTATCTTCCAAAATATTCATTATATACGGCCATTGTATAAATCTTACAATAGTAAAGACAGCAGCTCTCGTCTATATCCATAAAATCTTGGGTAAAAATGTCCTCATAGATAGGTATATGTGGATATATTGTGTTCATGAAAACTTTTGTAAAGATTTATGTAGAACCGAGTATTATTATTACATGTCTTTTCTTTGATTGGGCTTTCTGGGATAATGGAATCTCTTGAATTTATTTACATTTCCTCTGAGAAACATGCTCATTATTATGTCATGGCCTCTACTCGTTATTTTGAGACACATTTTATCAAATGGCAACCATGTTTTGACCATTATGGTTACAAAAAGCCCTCACACTTCTTTAAGGATTTGTTTCTCACTTAGTTTAATGAGCTTCCCATACTATTTTCTTTTTCGCTCAGAACGTTGTCTTCTCTCAAAGTTTCAAGCAACTTTCAATGTTTTGGGATTTTAGGTGGAGGTCTAATCATGGTCGGTGAAGGTATTAATGATGCACCAGCACTTGCTGCCGCTACCGTGGGGATTGTGCTGGCTCAACGTGCTAGTGCAACTGCTATAGCTGTTGCAGACGTGCTGTTACTACGGGACAATATTTCTGGTGTGCCATTCTGTATTGCCAAGTCCCGCCAAACAACTTCACTGGTATTTGCTAACATTTGGCCTCGCATAATCGGCTGCTTTTTTATCTTTAGTCTTTACCCTTACTGATTTTCTATTACATGTAACTGCAGGTTAAACAAAATGTGGCCCTTGCACTTTCTTCTATATTTCTGGCATCTCTTCCATCTGTTCTGGGATTCCTTCCCTTATGGTTGACGGTATGAATCGTTTTGATGATTTGATATCTTTGCTTTCAATGTTCACGTGCTTTGGTATCTTTTTTCAAAATAAGGACAGTGGCCCAAGTGAACAGCATTAATCATTTTCTGCTTAGAAGCACAACGATTTTTGTTTGTTGCTAGAAAATTAGAAATAGGAAGAAGCACTATGTCCCTTTCGTCCAGTGTTAGGATATCGTGTTTCTATCGGCACCCCAGCCTTCAAAATTAAGAGCACAGTTTTCTGCTCTTTGTTCCTGTTGGATTTTTGGTTGCTTCTTCTATACTTGTGTATTGTCTCGTGATTGGTCTTGTACTTGTTATGAACTTGCAGGTTCTTTTACACGAGGGCGGTACTCTTCTTGTTTGCCTTAATTCGGTACGTGCTCTAAATGATCCATCATGGTCCTGGAGGCAGGATTTATTGAATCTGATTAATGAATTCAAGTCTAGATTACTGTTATCAAGTAGACGTAACTCTAGCTCAGACTCCATCCAGGCTACTGCTACTCGGTAACTTTGCCTTCTCTTATAGGTCCTTTTTTTCCCAGTTAAATTTTTTTTTTTTTTTTTTTTTTTAGTTGGTTCCCTCCAGCTGATTATTATCAAATTTATGTATGTTATACGAAGAAGATGGTCAAATCAAATGTGTAGATACTGATTATAGAAAACCTCTGTCTGTACCCAATTATAATCGGTAAATGGCCAGGCGATTCCACTCGACTTGATAAATAGACCTAAGAAAATATGAACAAAAAAGCTTAACATCTTGAGGATTATGTGGGTAACACAAATATGAATTTGGTTTCTTTGGGATTTGTGTCCACTCGAAGGCTTAGAGTGGGAGACAATTAGACATAAAATGGGTCCTCGTAGTATAAATTGATCATTCAATATTTTTTTTTTGATGAATAAATAAGGTATATTGATCAAAAAAGGAAATATCAGTACACAATTCTAATGCCCTAACTAGGTAGGCACATTAGAGACAAGAAAATCATGAAAGGCCATGCCGTTAAAATCAACAGCAATAGCCCAACTACAGAGAGTTCTAAAAAATAAAAGTTTAAGCTCCCCTAACGATCTCTCTTGATCTTCGAAAGTCCGCGCATTACGCTCCTGCCACAGGCACCACATAATGCATAGAGGGATCATCTTCCAAATTTCTTTAACTGGTTGTCTGCCTCTTATGTTGGACCAACTAGCCAAAGCTGCCTCCACTGTCTTCGGCATAACCCAGGACATATCCAATCTAGCAAAAACCTCATTCCAAAGAGTCCTAGCTGTATCACAATGCAAAAGTAGATGCTCTACCGACTCTCCCCCTCCTCTGCACATGCAACACCAATCTGCAATGATGATCCTTCTTTTTCTCAAATTATCAGTGGTAAGAATCTTTCCCAAAGAAGCAGTCCATACAAAGAAAGACACTTTGGGAGGGGCCTTGTGTCTCCAGATCTTCCTCCAAGGGTACTGAGTGTTAGGCACCTGGGTTAGGGCTTTATAGAAGGAGCGAACCGAAAAAGTACCTTTGCCTGTTAGAGTCCACCACATAACATCCTCTTGTTGCCTGTTTGGTCTTATGGAGTATAGGAGTCCATAGAAGTCTGCAAAACTGCTTATTTCCCAATCATGTGCCTCCCTAGTAAAATTAATGTTCCAAATTATCTGTCCCCCTACAATCTCCATAATCTCTGACACTGCAGCATCCTTTTCCCTTGCAATCTGGAATAGGGAGGGATAGAGTTCTTGTAACGCCCTATTACCACACCAAACATCTCCCCAGAATTTAATTCTCGAACCCACACCCAGATGGAGCTGAACGTACCGGTTAAAAACCCCCCACCCTTTTCTAATGTGTTTCCACAAACCAACCCCAGAGGCCCCCCTTACATCTCTAGTACACCAGTCACCCCATAAACCACCATATTTCTTCTCGATCACCAATTTCCATAAAGAGTCTGGTTCCTTGGCAAATCTCCACAGCCATTTGCCTAAAAGAGCTCGATTAAAAACCCTTAACTTTCTGATCCCCAATCCTCCTCCTGAGATAGGGCGCTGCACTTGCCCCCAATTAACCAAGTGAAATTTGAACTCCTCCCCCATACCTCCCCACAAAAAATCACGTTGGAGTTTCTCAATACGTGTCGCCACACTAGCAGGTATTGGGAAAAGAGATAGAAAATACGTAGGAAGGTTAGAAAGAGTACTCTTTATCAAAGTAATCCTTCCACCTTTTGACAAGTACATTCTCTTCCACCCTGCTAGTCTTCGCTCTATTTTCTCAATCACTGTATCCCATATCGAAAGCGCCCTCGAAACACTCCCCAAAGGAAGTCCCAAATATGTCATAGGAAAAGCTGAAATCTTGCATCCCAACGTCCTAGCCAGCTGACGTATATTCGACACTTCCCCAATCGGCACCATTTCTGATTTCTCTAAATTCACCCTCAACCCGGAAATTGCTTCAAAACAGTATAGTAGCACCTTCAAAACTTGCATCTGATTTTGATTTGCTTCGCACATGATAAGAGTGTCATCTGCAAATAGTAAATGAGAAATGTTAATAATACCTCCCTCCGGGGTGCCAATCGGGATGCCGTTTAGGAGACCATTCACAACCATAACCTCGAGCATCCTGCTTAGAGCCTCCATACCTATTACAAACAGCATAGGTGATAACGGATCCCCTTGTCTCAGCCCACGAGAACTACTAAAAAAACCCACTGCACTTCCATTTACCAACACAGAGAACTTTGGTGTAGATATGCACCAATGAATCCATGCACTCCATCGCTCCCCAAAACCACATCTCCTGAGCATATGGAGAAGGAACTCCCAATTAACATGGTCATAGGCTTTCTCCATATCTAGTTTGCACATAACCTTTGAGTTCCGGGCTTTCAAACTACTGTCAAGGCATTCATTAGCAATTAGCACCGCATCCAAAATCTGTCTACCTTTTACAAAAGCATTTTGAGGTTTTGTGACAATCTTCCCCATCACCTCGCTCAATCTGTTTGCTAATACTTTAGAGATGATCTTATAAACTCCATTCACTAAGCTGATAGGCCGATAATCTTTGATCTCCATAGCCCCCACCTTTTTAGGTATCAATACTAAGAAAGTAGTGTTAAGGCTTTTCTCAAATTTACCAGACACAAAGAACTCTTGAAACACCTTCATGAGGTCATCTTTTATCACTTCCCAACATTCTTGGAAGAACCCCATAGAGAATCCATCCGGCCCTGGAGCCTTGTCCCTGGCCATTTTCCTTATTACTTCATAAACCTCTATCTCCTCAAAATCCCTTTCCAAGCGTGTCGCCTCACTCAAGTCGATGGTATCAAAGACCATCCCATTCAGGGGGGGCCGCCAGCCCACTTGCTCCGATAGCAAGTTCTCATAGAAGTCTACGATATGGTTATGTACTAACTGCTCATCCCTACATTCCACCCCTTCAATTTTCAGCACCTCAATGTTATTATTTCTTCTATGAGAGTTTGCAATTCTGTGAAAAAAGTTCGTGCTTCGGTCTCCTTCCCTTAACCACAATGCCCTGGACTTTTGGCGCCAGGACATCTCTTCTAGTAATAGAATCCTCTCCACTTCCGCAACCAACACAGCCTTTCGATCTTGTTCGTCCTGGGTAAGTGCTTGAACCTCTTGGAGCCTTTCTAACTCCTGAATTTCCAGCAACTTAATTTTTTTGTTTTCCCCCACATTACCAAAGGACTCCACATTCCACGCTTTTAGGTCTCTTTTAAGTGCTTTTAATTTCCCCGCAAGAATGAAACTGGGATTACCTTGGAACTGATAGGAAGACCACCACTGTTTGACCCTATCAACAAAGCCTTCCGATTTGAGCCACATGTTTTCAAATTTAAAAGGTCTGCTTCAATATTATTCGAGATATTTACTTCTTTTTTATCCTAAGCAAGCAGTATCATAGATAAACTAAGTGGTTACATGATACAAGATTCAATAGGATGGAAGTCCCTAACAATCATCTTAAAAGAAACAAACCTAACACCAATGAAATTATAAAAAATAAATAAATAAATAAATATGGAATCAAAAATTAGCTCTCACCCATTTTTCATTAAGGGGAAGCCGTTAGAAGCGGTTTTTGTATAGTCTGATAAATAAATTATTAAAATGCAATTAAAAGTCATAGTGAATTAGTGTGTGTTGTAGCTTGTTTGTCTAGATTGGTTGTAGGAATCTTTTACGACCACTTCGTCTTGATCATCAGTTAGGGAAAGCCGGAATATAGGAACGTAATAACCGGAGGATGTGTCAATATGCCGGTGTAGGATCTTCATTGTCTATGGTGACGCGTGTGGTTCACCTGCCATCCTACCCTGGGAAATAAGGTGGTGGTTGGATATGAGAAATTCGAAGCCATTGATTCCAGTGGTGCCACACATGACAGCGGCAAGCTCTCTCTAGTGTAGCCGCATGCATGAGGCTTAAACGCTCGCTCTTTTGGGAAGTTTTCTTCAACCATCCAACAGATCAGTGGCTGGAGAGTCTGCTAACGAGGCATGTGGTGGTCGTAGGAGGCTGGTAAGCACTAGATTGACACATCTTGGTGATGCAAACAGAAAATGACGAAATAATAATAATAATTTAAAAAAAAAAAAACATTATAAATAACTCTGGCGTTGACTAGACAAAATGAGGGAGTGAGGAGTTGAAGCTCCAAACACCTCCCAACCCTCACCCCACCTTTTTCTCTAGGCAGAGGAAATGGAATGATGCTGACAGTTGGGTAGAGGGAAAATGAGCTTTGGAGAGAGAAAAATGAAAACGACTAAAAGCTTAATTCGAGATATTTACTTGAGCAGCAAGAATACTGTCTTATTTTTCATTATAGGCTCCAAAGTTCGGACAGCATTTCTATGGATCCAAGTCCCAAAATATGAAAAAATCATTCGGCACTCGGAGTAGAAATGGCATGGTTGCTGTTTGAATGGCAATCTTCAAATCAGGTAAGTCCAATTATGGGTAGAGATATATCTTGTGGACCATAAAGTATCTAAGATTGTTCGTGTAGGATTTTCCAGCAGTGTTGACTTTATGAGCATATAAGGTTGTCTCTTTCTCTTCATTGAGCTACTTAATTCGATCAAACCATTGTGGAAAATTTCAATTTCGCTCATCCAACAGCTTATGTCGTGCTAGGTCATTAAAATTGCTTGTTTAAACATTAACTTCAAAATACAAGGCACTGTGTTACAATGAAAGTACCATTTATACATACCTAAGAACTACCTAATAATTACTCAGCACCATTCAAAGTTAAAATGAGATTAAATTGAGAGTTCAAGTTGAATTATTAAAAGTGATTGGCATGCTACACTGCCCACCAATCTCAAACCCATCTTCATGTATAGTTTTTTACATAGAGTTATTCTATTCTCGAGTTAGTGTGTAGAATATATACTATGTACAAGAATTGATTTGTATCCTATCCTACTATGTGCTAAGATAATGCAATTAAATATTATAATGTATACACTAGGTCATATTTTAGGACAAGTATTCGTATGATCTTATCTTTATACACGAGAAAACAAAATGCAAGTCAATTCCAATAAAATATTATTTATAAGCCTCATTTTCAAAATTCCAGTCTTGTGGAGCAAGTCTTATAGGGTTACTTGTACAAATTGATTTGCAGAAAATAGAAGACTTCCTCAAATTCCATTTGGCCTTCTCTCTTGGTTAAGGCCGTACCAAGGAATGGAAAAAAGGTTAGGTTGGTGAGTTTTCATACATACCATTGGACGGAGGCGGACCTATGTTTGACGCCTACCTCCCAAAAATGATTTTAAATAAAATTATGAAACGGTCGTAACATACCTATCTAGTTCTTCATATTTCAATTTTTGACCCCCAAAAAATGACTTTCGATACTTTTGGCCCAAAATTTCACGTTAATATCATGTATCATCACAAGTTCACAACTACAAAAAACCACCAAATACTGATGCATCCTACTGAAGACAAGTTAGGCATGGTTCTATTTACATCAAACAAAAACTGATGAAATAAATAAATAAATAGAAATATTTTTAATAAAGCTTTCTCTGCTTCTTTCTCACTATGATATTAATTTAATAGATCAAACTGGATAGAAATATTATAAACTCTGGCAAAAGAGATTAACAGTTAATGGTCATTATCAAGGGCCAAAGAAAGTAAAATTATAATTTAAATACGAAAATAAAAAAATAAAAATAAAAAGTAAAAAGGATCCCAATAATTTTAAAAGCTCGGCGGCCACAAAAGAACAATAATACCAGCCCTAAAAAAATGATTGTAGACCCTACATTCCATGAGATGAATAAAACTCGAATATTCAAAAGAGAACGGAACTCATGTCTATCCATTCACACTCATCACACGCCCGCCCCCACACGAACAACTCTACCATCCAATAACTGATCATTCAAATCATTATTTGGGTAGGCACTGTCTAGAGATTGTGATTTTTAAAAAGAAAAAAAAAATAGAAAATTAATGCAGTGTAGTCCACATGCATCTATTTCTTGCTGAGTTTTAGAAAATATTCAGATCAGAAAAAAAAAAAATTGTGGGAAGTTTTTATCCTATTAAGGATTCTTGACTGTCATGCTAACGTTCTTCCAAGTTCTACCTTTTGGATGTCAAGAAGGGAAAATGGAAGGGAAAATTTATGCAGAAACTTAGCTGAAAAGACATGAAAAAACTAGCCATTTCAAACTGTTTATAATGCAGAAGGAAGATTATATTTATAGTTGTATAAAAACTTGGATCACATGATCACAAGTTTGAAGAAGTTCAGATGCTCCAAATAAGAGTTTGAAAGACGGGTTTTGCCAAACCAAAAACAGAACATTGATAGTCTATTTCAAAGGGACTGCCCAATCAAGGACTGATTATGGCCTAATTTTGTCATGACTAATATTTTTCATGGACATTTTTGGCTTATTACAGCTGCTATGAGTTTAGAGATGCACTCTTGAATGACCCCCTAACCTAATCACAATTCACAGGTCAGTAGAAGAGGGACATGGGGCTCCACTCCCCTTTGACAAAGTAAAAACATTGTTCAATAGGCTTTTTGATAAATCCCTTTCTTAACATAAATGCTTAGGTTCTTTTTTTCCAAAACGTGAGTATTGGTTTGGTCCTCAACCACTCCCTCACTCTGTCATAAAATAGAGACAACTAAAATTGTGGTCCACTTTTGGACCAAAAAGTGACCCTTTTGGGTGTCTGTATATGAAACATTATGCAGAACTACTGTTTTAGTTTTTGTCCATAATCCTCCATTTCAATCCTACCATATGAAACATTATGTGCTACAGAAAAAGCAAAAACCACACTGCGGGGGTTGCTCTCCTACATTTGTTGCTACTTGTTAGAGACATCCACTTCATCGGCAGCACACATCAACCAAAGACCAATTCAACCAATGCAGAAAAAAAGGTTCAAACTAAAGATATTGGTAGTGTTGAAACCGATTCTAGTATATCCATTGCAAATTATTTAAATTCAAATATATACGGCTTTTACAAAAAATGATGAAAGTGAGATGTAGTATTTAGCATTACTCTATCAGATATATCTTGTCATCTTATGTAACAAAATTATATATATATTGTTATTATTGGCACTGGGTATCCAGGAACAACGTCCCGACTAATCTAAGAGGTGCACAAGACCTCGTCAAGGAGTTTTATGCAAGTGCACTTTGAGTAATTTAAAGAGAAAATCACCCAATCCAATAGTTTTTAGAGATTGTTTGGATCCAAGGGAATTAACCTTAAACTTGGCGGGAGCATACCCTCAAACTCAAGGCCTTCACCACTTGAGCCAACCCCTAAAGGTCTGTAACAACATTTTATATAAAAGTTATGCTATCTAGTGCACTCTATTTCATTTTTATACAAAATTATTCATCAATTCTTGGTTCAACTAATTGCTTCAATGATTGATAGGTAAGGTCAGGCATGGTAAAATAAGAATGGGATGAAGTTGTATATAATTTTCCTTATCATTCAACAAACCAACTTGGGGGGAGTGAGAGTTGTGCAATATAGGGATTCTTCTATTTTAAGTCATGTCCAACTTGTGAGTTCAATTAACATGGCATCCAAACACCCCCAAAATCCCAAATTCCACTATCAGTGTAGTCAATTAATTTATTTTTTATTTTTTTAAAAAGGAAAGAAACAAAAAAGTGGGATTCAGTGTTGCTTAGATTCCATCATGATGTTGGAGACTTTGTTATGAGGAGGAAGGAATGCCACTAAGATTTCAACTGGAAACAAAGAAGAAAAGAAGATGATTTTATTATTTTAAAGTAGTAAAAGTAAGCCTCTTCTTTTTGATTAATCATAAGCTAACACTCTAAAACATAGATGTAATGACTTTTTAATCATAAACTCATACTCCTATTATAATAATATGTTAATACAGCAAAGCAAAAAGACTGATGGAACCTCCCACAGACTCACTCTTTGCAGTAGATTTGGAGGACAAAAACATAAAAATATAATATATATTTAAACAAAAATCTTCTTCCTTCATATATATTGCCTTACAACTGTTAGCTTTGTTCTTACTAAAGAAAAAGGAAAGGAAAACTACTCAAATATGGCCCCCTCTCAGCCTCTTCCCGGCCATCGGATTGGCCGTTCTCAAATCCAGCGGCGCTACATCGAGGTGGCCTGGCTCGCCCACCTTCCACCAACCCTCCTCGCATGGAGAGCGAGGACTTTCTTCACAAAAATATTTATATTTAAAAGTTTTAGTTTCTTTTTGAGTGACACGCGTCCAACGTTAACTAGTTCATGCTGTCGTGGTGCTATCTAACGAAAATTAATCATGGATTCTTAATGACAAAGACCAATAATTTCATCATCTTTATTAAAACTGCATAGAGTAGAAAGTTCAAGTCCATGAGTAACTTAATTTTGAAGCAAACCTCGTGGTCTATTTGTGTATTTAATCCTTTAAGCTTCCTTTGGAACTTAGACTCGCTTGACGATCAATTCAATTTAATATAATTTTAAATATAATTTAATATCTAAATATTTAATTTTTAAATTAATAAACTCATTCAAATTCAAAATATCTTTACACGTCAGACCTACAATCTTTTTTGAATCAATATCTCTTTATACGTGAAACTCATAATTTTTTTTAACTTCTCATAGATATATTTAAACTCATCTTAGGTTGTTCGACAAAACTAACTCCACTATTTCAACTCATTACTATTTATAAAAAATTCAATTCATTTCAATTCAGCTCAACATCTAAATACAATTTAAATAAATTAAAAAAAATGAGATTTTCTCGTTTATTTGTCATATAATATTAGTATTATATGTATTTACACTTTTACGTATGAAATTAATTTTATCAATTTCTTTTTAATTCAAATTTTAAATTTTATAATTTTCGATATATCAATAATCGACACGTCACACATATTATTATATTAATAAAATTTGTAAATACAAATAGCATTTAATTCCATGTCATATTTAGTCTCTATACTTCCATCATTCGCCGACATCTTGAAACTCAAATAGACAAATTTAATTTTATATGCACACTTAATTTGTTGGAGCATAAATTAATGAAGGCTCAGTTATGTTCATTGAATTCATGCAGCACAATAAATTGACAGCCATTTATAAACTGTTAAAAGCTCCATCTCCAAAGCTCCTTACATTTCCCAGTCAAAACATATTGAATTTCATTCTTCCTCTAAAAAACGATAGATTATTTATCCGAAATGAAAAATGTCATAAATTCATTCGGGTTTATCATTTATGCATTAATTAAATAATAAAAATTATGAGTTATGTTATATATAATCATATTTTTATATTTTTTATTGATATGATTGATCAAATCAATTATTATTAATAAAACTAAACAGTCTATTATAAAACTCACACAAAAAAGAGAGAATGAAATAATGAAAGAGAAAGGAGTTGTTGGGTTGGGAAAATCAGTGTCCCTTTGTCTGGGTGCCATAAAACAAGGGGGTTTTCATGACCTCAATTTTGGTGTTAAGCCAATTGGAAACTTGGAGATGGAGGATGGCATGCAGTTTGGAACTAAATCAAGATCTTATAAAATCTTCCTTCACATTATTTATAGAAGCATCAACCATGTACCTTTTAGAGTCATACACTTACCTTTATAAATTAATATAGGTCACATCTCTCACCTAACATATTAATTAATATTCAGATGGATTATAAAATTTTATAAAAAGCGCATCATTTCGTATATGTTCTATTCTTTTCTTTTCTTTTCTTAGCAATGAAGGATATCTCGAGAGCAATATTTTTTTTTATTTTAAAATTTTATTTTCTTCTTTTATATTTGTTACTATGATACTTATCAAGCAACAAAAATAAAGGATGAAAAATCACACCTTTATATATTGAGAAGAAAAGGACTATTCATTTCATTCTTACTTACCTACAATTCACCATATGACATATTTTAATTGATTTTATATGTTTATAGAAAATCATACCATGCCTCTTGACTTTGTCTCCTTAATTTGATTGTTTGTGTATTTTATTTTATTTTTTATTTAATAATTAAAGAAGTGACTATTAATATAGTGACTTTTTTTATTTTTTTAAAATATTTAAATATGTTTAAAAAATAGAAAAAAATAAATAAAACTACAATTTGGGCACACCAAGTGACCCCAGCATTTCCCCTTAACGTGGCCTTGCCACGTGGTAGCCACATAAGCCATTATAAAAAATTAACACTAATAAAGAAAATGAGAAAACACAAAATAGGTTTCGAGATTCCTCATTATTCGTCTCTCATCGTCTTTATTTTTGTTTGGATTGCGAGAAATTTCAGAAATAAAAAAACTCCCTATCTTCTCAGTCTCCTTAGGATAAGTTTGGACGGTAAATTAAGAATTCTTAATTTAAGATAAAAATTAAAAATTAAATAAAATATTATTTTTTAATATCATTATTATTTTAAAATTTTAAAAAACTTAAATTAAAATTAGAAAAAAAGAAATTATTTATTATATTTTATATAAAAATTTAAGAAAAATTAAAATATAACAATCACTGATATGGCCGCCACGTGGCAACGTCCTTCATATTATCTACAGCGAGATTCTAAAAAATATAAATTTTTAACCAAAAAAAAAAAACATAGATAATGTTGCCCATTAATTTAAAAAAAAAAAAAATTAGATATTAAAAAAAAGGGGAGAGAGAGAGAGAGAGAGAGAGAGAGAGAGAGAGAGAGAGAGAGAGAGAGGGTACAAATAGGGGTACAATGCGTGCATACGGATCAAAGAATAGCGGGAATCATGGGGAAGAGAGAGAGAGATCTGATCACTTCGCCAATCCCAAAGCAAACCTACTACTTGTTAAAAGTTAAACAGATGCTGTCTTTCTCGAAAAACTCGAAAAACTTTAAATAAATACATAAATAAAGCCTTTTTTATAGGCCACCCAAAATAAAGAATAAAGAATAAACAAAAGAAAATGGGTAAATGCGTTATAGCTGGCTATGTCCCCCCCCCCCCCCTATGATGTGGCCTTCCCTTTCCTTCTCTTATCCTCTACTTCTTCACACTTATAAAGCAGACAGCAATAACTTTCTTTCCTAAAATGCCCTCCTCTTCCATATTTTATTCTCCACGATAAACTCACCACTCCCCCTATAATGATATATAATTAAATCCTTTTATATCTTTAAAAATAATAAATTATCTTTACTTTTTAAAATAATATTAAATATAAAATATTTTAAAAAGATAAACATACTATTACGAACGAGAGAAATTTAGATACCCAAAATCAACCATACAATATTTAATAAAAGCAACAATGAAAAATACTTATTACGCCGACAAATACTTTTATTTGGATCCAATTTATATTTTGTTTAGAAGTTGGATCAGTCTGATTTTAAATTAAATTTAATATTTAAATATTTAATTTAAAATTTATTTACATGTGAGACTTATAATCTTTTTTAACTTAACACTTTTTGATACATTAGACTAATACTTTTTTTTTAAATTGTTGTAAATTCATCTTAAATAAATTCTATAAAATTCAGTCTATATTTTTAATTTATTACTATTTATAAAAAAAATTAAACTTATATTAACTCAATTCACCATTCAGACTTACGATAGGTTATCTCTTGGTTGCTTTTTTTTTCCTGAGAAAAAGAAAAAGATAAAGAAAATAAAAGTTTAGCATTCAGTGCCATAACTTACTAGCTGTATGGGGTTGACCCATCAATTAATATACCTACTTGGCTTCCCATGAGCATTTAGCATGTTCTACTTGAATGTTGTCGTAACAACTTTCGTCCTTGTCCGCTACGGAACGCGGTACCTCTGAAATCTTGTTTTCCACGTGTCCATATATATATATATATATATATGGCTGAAATCGGAGCTGTTGGGAAATAATTTAGGAGAGATAAATATGAAACATATAAGAAAATATACCACGGTGAACCCAAATTTGGACGGTCACATTTGGATGGTCAACTTTGATTAAAAAGTTAAAAAGATAAAAACAAAAAAATCATACAAAAATAAATATATAAAGTCATATAATTTTATATAATTCATTAAATCTAATTTTTAATAAAAATAATTTTATAATATAATATATCACATTAATATATGTCACTTTATAAATTTATTTTATATAATTCATCTGTGAATAAAATATTTCTCTAAGAATCATAACCCAAATTTCACTGCTTCTCCAAAGTATCTTTAGTTCAGAAGTAATATTACTGCTTTTTTGCGATTTTCATTCACATCACTTGTGAATAAAATTTAATTATTTAAAAACTTTTTCCGTATTTTGATTAATTTTTTATGTCAATTATTAAAATTAATTAACTATTTGAAATAGATTATATCAATGAATATGATTGAAAATTAATATATATATATATATATATATATAAATTTTAAAATTAAGAGGGAATTGACCTCAATTATTTATATACTTTCATGCTGACTTTTTACGAAAAAAAAAAAAAAGAGTTTTGGGATTGCAATTATCCTGTGACTAAAGCTTTAAGAAAATTCTTAGACTTTTTTTTTTTAACTTTTTTAACAAATATGGAAAAGTGAACAATTTTTTTTTTTTTTTTAAGTGTGAGATATATTTGTGAAAAAACTAAGGTTATTTTCGTACATTAATGAAAAAGAAAGGGTAAAATCGAAGTTATATAGTCTTCGAAACTTTAATATAAAGCCTATGGCACCGTCTTATTAACTTAACCGTATTCCATTCTCGAATTTCAATGTTAGTTTATGTATTATTTAAATTGGTTCACGTTAGGAATGTCAAATCGTATTAACGAATCGTGTTCGTGTCGAGTCAAGGTATATATATTATACTGTATAGGTAAACCATAATTTGACCCATTAAACTTATTATGTCAAAAACTCAAACCCTAACACGATCCATTAACATAACGTGTCGTGTCGTGTCAATCCGTTTTGACTCATTAGTGAATATTACTAAATAGGTTGATACGACACAATACGACCTGTTTTAATTTAACCTGTTTGACTTGATTAAATTTAACATAATTTTCTATAAATATTAAAATCACAATATCTATAAAAATTATAAAACTAACTACAAGTCTAAAATTACAATCTAAACAAAACAAAAAAATATCGAAATTAAAATTCTAACAATTTTACTTTTTGGTAGAAGGGTATAATTGTAATTTTAATTTTCTTAACGTGTCATAATGGGTCAAAACGGATTAACCCATTATCAACCTGTTAAGCAATCATGTCTTAACGGGTCAATCCGTTTTGACTCGAACCTATTAAGACTAAATTCTAATCCGTTATTATCATATCATGTTCGTGTTGGATTAACAGGTCGTGTAACATATTATCACCCATAATTCACGTGATGGCACTTTGTACATAAGTTCTTTTAATTTTTTTAATATTAAGTCTAATCTTTATTACGACACTCTCATCATTATCACATAAAATTAAATTAATTTATAAATTTATTTTTATGAAATTACTAAAACATTTCGAGAATTTACTTCTCAATATGAGATATTATATTTGGTTATTATCATTTAATTATTTTACAGGTGAGAAGAAAGTGGTCCATCCGTCTATGGCTGTTAGTTTTATATCATAATTTATGTTTATTCCCTAAATAATAAACTGAACGTGTGAATAATTTATATTTAAATAAGATATTCGTTTGAGCTGCATTACCTGAGACAAACCTCAATTATTCAAATGCAGGAAACCTCCGCGACTGTTCGCTGTCACGTGACCCATAAGTTAATTTACCAACCATATCAGCCATGCCGATTTTAGACCGTTATTTTATATGGACAATGCAACACGGCCGCAGTTCTTGTCGCTGACTGATCCTTAGTGCCCTTTTTTTCAAAAAATATTTTAAATATATATATAATTTTATTAATGATATTTTTTTAAAATATTTTTAAAAAAATAAAATATACTAAGTTTGAATTCAATAACAAATTAAAAGGCTGACTAGCATTTTTTATTTTATATTCCATGAGTTGAATTTAAAGATTACGTTTAGACAATGAGATGATCTTAAATATTTTGTAAATAATAATAAAAAATAATTATAAAATAAAAATTGTATATGCCACATTTCGTATTCTTATCATATTATATAAGATGTGACATAATTATTATTTAAATATTAATAAATAATAAATAAATTATTTTTATTTTTTAAAAAATATAAAAAATAATTTAAAATAATAAGATATTATTCTCCACTGCTAGACGGCCTCACGTCCTACAAGGACTAGTTGGGACAGAGGGTAAATGTGTAAAGAAGAGATTTCCTCACACTCCATTGCCCAAACGGGCCTCTTAGATGTCCTGCAAGGATTTGTTGGAACGGAGGGTAAATGTGTAAATAATGGATCTGCTCCCTCCGTGCTGGTCCGGAAGTTAGAACCCGCACGTGTGTCTCCTTGGCGCGAGACTCGAGCACGTGATGGAGTCTACTTTGCACATGCTGGACTGTTGGAGAAGATAAAAACAGGATTTAAGAAAAAGGAAAAAAAAAGAAGGACGGGATGGGTGTTCGCTTACAGCTGTCCCCATGTAACGGTTACTGATCTGAAAGTACGATTCTCCATGAACGCAAAATCCTTCCCTTTTTTTTTTCTTTTGACTTTTATTTTTTTATTTTTACATTTTTTTCCCTTCGAATCAATGACTCACATTTCTTCGTTATTATCATAACGAAAATTAACAACAGAAAGTCCTTTACCAACAGAAAGATTTGGGTTCTCCATAGTTTTTCTTGACTGAATTTACGGGTAAAGTGAAAAGAGATATTTTTGCGATATTTATTATTAAATATTTACTATTTTTTTATACGATCCAATCTTAGTCTTTTATACGATCTAATCTATGTCTATCTCCTTCCCATTAAAGATTCTTAAAATTCGGTTAATAATTCTAAATAATCAAAATTTAAGTTTCTGTATATTTTATTTAAAAAAATATAGTTACAAGTATAATTATGTATTAATATGTGTACTAATTTATTATAATTGGTCAAAAAGTAGATTATATTAAAAATAATACTAATTTAAATTTTAAGCATGAAAGAATTAATATTGGAATGTAGATTAGTGCGCAACTTTACTTGTATGTAGCAAAACTCATTTTACTTTGATAAAATATTTATATAAATTTTAGAAATCAAATTTTATTATTTAAATAATATAAATAATATATTATATACACGACTTAATAATATAATGAGAATAATGCTAAATACAAGTTTCAAATAGATAAATCTCATACAAGTTTTTTATAAAAAAATGGGTTCTATTAATAAATAATATCTTTTTGTGGGGTCTTTTTTGTATAATAGACTTATATGTGATTTGTCTATTTTAAACCGATGCAAATCATTTCTCATATAATAATTTTATTTACAATATATATGATTTTGTAAGTATGAGCAAGAGAATTTGGATTTTAAGAGGGACATGGTTTTTTAGGAATAAATCAATTTTTGAGTACAAATATTTGATACTCTTATGTTATTATAAGGTATTAAAAATGCATAATTATTATTTAGAATTATGCATATAATGGATATCATGACGATAAGTTCGCATGGAAAATGTTTCGGTTGTTAGAACTTAGATTATCTCTTCTTTGACGTCAACCGTTGGATAAGAATTAATGATCAGTGCGTGCAGGTATAAGAATGACAATCCTCTCACCAAAATCGTCAAAGTGACAATGTCCATTACTTGGAGTTTGTAAAACTAGCAAGTGGTATTTGTTCAACGATCAAGACAGGTTACTTACCGAATAAACGATAAGGACATGTTGATGATAATGTTAAACAAATAATTAAGAATACTACAGTAGTTTACGAGTACTGTATACTTTATGTTCAAGACAACATGTTCATTTTAAAATTAATTATTGATTAGACTCGTTATTTTTTTAATTTTTTATAAAAAAAATTAAATTTATTTTAACTTAGTTTATATATTTTAATTTTAAAATTAAATATGTCAATTCAAAAAAGTTAACACGATCCATAAAATACTATTATTAGTAATTTAATTCAACTTATCTTAATATTTAAAAGTAATCTGTCAAGAATCTAATAATTTGATGATATATAGCTTAATTTTTCAAATAAAAAATTTGAATTTGAACCCACTCTCCTTATAAAAATCAAATAAAATTGTAGCCTAATCCCTCACATCCAGAAATTAGAGAATCCTAAGGAGAAAAAAAAAGGGGGGTTACTAAACTGGGATTAAAAACTGTTTCATTGGCAATCAAGTAAAATTTGAAAAGTGTGGAGGAAGCTTTTAAGGCTGGGTAGAAACGAGGAAAGTGTCCCATTGTCATTGTCATGGGAGGAGGCTGGAGCGTGCAGATTGGATGACTGGTTCCGTACAGGAAAAGTTTAGAAGGAGAGGCGGTTTTTGGCTGTTGGGAAAAGGAATGGGTGACCGACGGATGTCGGTGTCGGTGGGAAGAAGAGACCGTTAAAGAGGGAGCTGGTGGTGGACCTGGTGGTGGCAGGTTTACAGGCTGGCTTAGTTGGGACAGAGCAAAGTAGTAATAATTCCCTTCGCCCCTTCCTCATTTTGCGACCGCTCTTGTCGTTTTGTTCTCTTCTGCTTTTTCGTGTGGCCGTTTTTTGCGTTTAATTTTATTGACGTAGGAATTCCGTTCAGATTCGTTTGAATTTTTAAATATATATATATATACTTGTCAGTTGATAAACTGAAAAAAGAAAGAAATCCCACACAGAACAGGACACGATAATGCTCTACAGCCTGGCTACTTCAGTCAAACCCAAAAATCAAATACCTTACGCCAACTGTTTTCATCTTTATCTACTAATAAATATCATCATTTTCTTTTTCTCCTTAATATTTTATATTCTCAACTCCTTCTTTTGTCACTCTATATATTATTATATTAAATATTATGTAAAAATAAAATTACGTATTAATTTATATATTAATATTAATTTTTTATATTTAAAATTTAAATTAATATTATTTTTAATTAATTATATTAAATTAATATATATTAATGTATAGTTGTGTTTACAATTAATTTTTTTTATTAAATACCTTTTAATTTAGTTTAGATTATTATTATCCTCCATAATTCTTAAATTTCACAGAATATCACCTGAAAATAAAATAATATTATAAAACTGAGACGATAACATGTACGTGGTTTTATCTCGGAGGCGTTACGAATAATCATAAAGTCTGACGTGCCAAGATATTCGTTGAGATGAAATTTTCAAAATTTGTTTTTATAATAGAATGGTGGACAGAAATAAAAAGATGAGTAATGATATATTTATAATGTAATTATATATTAAATTGAAGATATTTATATAAAGTACGATATTATTTTTATTAATTCTTTAATTAAATTCTTTATTATTTAATATATAATTATAATTGTTTATATATAATTTTTTGATGTTACAATTGTATCATTTTCTTAAAAAGATAAAATAGAGTGCTTGTTGGCAGACGCTCCCTCGTATCAAAGGGATAGGGAGCGTCCAATTTTGTGGAAAAAAATTATATAAGAGAAAGTGAGTAATTTATATGTGTAAATCAGTGCAACTCAGAGGTTTTGACGCGTGTCCGTTATCCAGCTGTAACGCAGACTCCTTAAAACCGATTCCCTGGTAGAAGCGGTACCGAATGCTCTTAACGCCTTGTTCTTCACTTCCCCAATGTTTACCTGCTCAACCCGTCACCCCTGCACCCCCTCTCATTTATATATCCCCTCCTCTCCTTTCTCTTGCATTTAAATCCACACTCCAACCAACCCATTTTCGAATAACCTTAAGAAATCGAAACTAGAGAGAGCGAGAGAAAACCAGCCATGGCGGTTTGTAAAAACGAAATGGATCGGATCAAGGGTCCCTGGAGCGCCGAGGAAGACGAAGCTTTACAAAGGCTGGTCCGGAAGCATGGCCCCCGGAACTGGTCGCTGATAAGTAAGTCCATTCCCGGCCGCTCCGGGAAGTCGTGCCGCCTCAGGTGGTGCAACCAGCTTTCCCCGCAGGTGGAGCACAGGCCGTTCTCCCCCGAGGAGGACGACACCATAGTTCGGGCCCACGCTCGTTTCGGGAACAAGTGGGCCACCATCGCCCGCTTACTATCGGGTCGGACCGACAACGCCATCAAGAACCACTGGAACTCCACGCTCAAGCGCAAGTGCTCCTCATCGGGAACCGAAGAAGGCTGTGGGTACGATGGGAATTTGACTCAGCAGGAGCAGCCGTTGAAGAGATCGGTGAGTGCGGGTTCGGGTTTGCCCGTCCCCACCGGGCTTTACGTGAACCCGAGTAGTCCATCCGGATCCGATGTGAGCGATTATTCCAGCGTTCCTGTTTTGCAGCCGTCGTCTCATGTATTCCGGCCCGTTGCAAGGACTGGTGGTGTCGTACCTCCCATGGAAACGACGTCGGCGACAGCCAATATTGACCCCCCGACATCGTTGTCTCTGTCCCTGCCAGGTGTCGCCGATTCTTGCGGCGAGGCCTCGAACCAGGCTTCCACCGAGTCAGCGTCTCAAGCAGCAAACGTAACGACAATACCTTTATTCCCGGCACCGGCGACAAACCCGATACCGGCGGCGGAGATGATCCGGGAGGAGGATCGGAGCATGGGGTTGATGCCATTGAGCGCGGAGCTAATGGGGGTAATACAGGAGATGATAAGGAAGGAGGTGAGGAGCTATATGCTGGAGCAGAGTGGTGGGTTGTGTATGGGTGTGAGGGATGATGATGTGTTTAGGAATCTTGCTATGAAGAGAATCGGGATCGGCAGGATCGAGTAGTATTCTTAGGTGGTGGGAATATCGGATAAAATGGGGGAAAGAAAACTGGGCCTTTGTTTTCTTCTTTTCGCTGGTGTTTAGGAAATAAGTTTGGGCATTGTACAGAGAGATGTCAACGAGAGAGAGAGAGAGAGAGAGAGAGAGAGAGAAGCTGAATCCAAGCGGAAGAAATCTGGAAAGAAAAAAAAAGAAAAACTTGAACTTTGATCTTTCTATGGTGGTCGTCTTGGCCTCAGGTTTAGGTAACATAAAAAAAAATGCCTTCGGAAAAGAGGAAAAAAAGAAAAAAGAAAAGAAAAGAAAAGGTATTTAATTTCTCCTATTGCTCATTTCTTGAGTCGATCATTTTTCTGTTCATTTTTGTTATTGTTTTTACCAATGTGTTTGAACTTCAAAATCTGAATCCGACGCTAGAAACCTAGAAATTGCTCCATATTTGAAAGAAAACTGGAGCACGACAGTGAGTTGACTGGGAGTAAAGGATAAATGGCGACCAAAAGGACAGATAAGGTCCGATACACAATTCTACCCAATATTACCTGGGGCAAACTAAAAGACATCAACCCACTTGCCCACAATCAACTCTGTCTGTCTGTTTGCAACTTGAGTCTTGACACTTATCTTCTTCTCTTTGGTTATTTTCTTAACGAATAGAAAATCTTCATGGTTCTGGCCTTCTGGGTCTAATTTAAACGGGGGAGTTAGTTGTGATGATAGTCATTTTGGTTGTGGCTCTAATGAATGAAAGTGATGGTACGTAGCTAAACCCTTCGAATCCTATACATAACATTAACAAACATGCAATACAATACAATACAATACATAAATTTTCACACGTTTGATAATAGTGACCTACGAATATGGCCCTTTTGTATTTTAGCTACATTCTTATCCAGATGTGGGTTTTTATTTTTCTTTTTATTTCACAGCTCTCTCGAGTCTCTCGATCATATTATTATGAAAAGCAGTTTTTATGGTTGGAGGTGAAAACTAACTGGATAATTATAAGTGGAGGTTCGTTGGGAGTTGAGAATAAATACGGATGGTGTTGGCAGTTAGAAAAAGGAAAGACATATTTTAGACTAATTATTAAATCTCATGTCATCAAAAATTAGAGTCTATCTTCATACAATTTGCATGACATGTTATAGTATGTTAGGATATGAGTAACACACATTATTTAGAAAGAAGTGTTATAAATACAGTAAAATTATACAAAAGTAATTTTATAAACTGACATAGTTTGATATTATCGGATTTGTTTTTTAACTTTACAATAATATGAGTTAAAAGGAAATCGAGAACTACATTTTCTAATTACTCTAGAAAAAGAAATTAATGAAGAAGGTGTGAAAGCAGAATCGAAATCTAATTTTGGGATTGACCAAAGTGAAGCATCCCTGCTCACCCATGGAAAAATAAAGGGAAGAAAGATTTAAGTTGTGTGGGGTCAGAAATTCCAATCCCAGAAAACATTGAAAGAAAACTCCAACTCTATATTTGTCCAGAGAATAACGTGAAAAAAGAAACTGCAACTTGACCTAAAAGTCAAGCAAAAATTGTCTTTGCTACAGAGTGAAAACATGCCAAAGACTCTCAACATCATGCTTCATTGGAGATTGAGAATGCAACATGTGTTAGATCGAGAAGGTTGATCTTGTTGTTCTGGTAAGCACTAGAAATATATATTTATATATATATATATATATATATATAAATTCTTAATTTCTAAAGCACTGAGTGACAAGAAATAATTCACCTACCCCAATTTGATGGAAGATGCTACTTAGGCTATGAGCATTTCTTGTCGCCTTAGTGCGCATATCAAGTCTTCTGGGTCCTTGCAAGGGACGACAATTATTATACAAATGGTGACGCAATTTGCAGACACAAAACAAAAGCTCTGCAAGCTGTAATGCCAATAGATGCAAGTAATTTTTGCATGACTCCCTCACTCATTTCAGATTATAACCGAAGGATAAAACTCGTGGCCAGGTCATAACCCACTAGTCATGCACTTCGGCGCTTTCAATGATTCCAAATAATTAGCTCCATTTCATTCTTGTTTGACAAATGATATTTCTTGTCGTAAAGTATACAAGCGCTGCATAATCATTTTGATAAAAAAAATGAGTAAATATTATATACACGAAAAATTAATTAATTTTTTAATAGTAGACTATTTTTCTAAAGAATTATACGCACACTCTACAACTGTATCTAGTATTACTCGAGATACATCATACATGTCCGATAACAAGATATAAAGAACAGACGTCTGTCATTCGACAGATGACCAAACTAAGTTTTTAGTTCAACTATTAATGTGTCCATTATGCTCAAACCCATTGTTAGTTGGGATAAAAACATAAATAAAAAGTTAAAAGTATTGCTATCATTAGAACTAGGTTTTAAATGTATGTGGTTGATAATTTTTATTTTGTTTTTATATGGCTTTCAATTTGAGTTAACATGGGTTTATTTTGGAAGGAATAATTGACACTCTGGGATCCAAGTGCACTTAATTAAAGTTTTTATGCATAAATAAAAAAAAAATAAAAAAGAGGCGATCATTCATAGGAAACAAATTGGAATTTTAGTCAAATAAATACCACAATTAAAATATGTTTAGTGTTTACTAGCTATACGTTGTCATGGATGACCCATGTAATAATATTAATGGGCCGAATCTATGTAATGTCATATTTCAACTGTTTTGGAAAGCCGTGTCCAGATCAACCAATGCTGAAGCCTGTCTAGCTCAGTTGTGGATTTGAGATTTGTCCACTGCTTATTGGGCCTGTGTCTCGGACTGAAGATGATTTTGAACACCATTAGACTGGGACCTAAAAATCATTGTCAGCTGGGCCGCGGTTTTCCTTTGCTAAACTGGGCTTAATTGGGCCGGGTAGATATCATTGTCAACTGGGTCGAGGTTGTTTGTTCTAAATAACCCCACGTGTCAGTCCTCCGATGAAGAACTGTGGCAAATAGAGATGGTGGTGGTGATATCATCACCGCCTTGCTCGCTCTCCCCATTTCTCCGACAAGTCCGAAACTCCAGAACTTTCGTTTGCACCTCGATCAGATCATCCTCATCATCTTCGTCACCCATGGAGGAACACCCAAAGCGCGTGGTGGTTTGCGGCGGTGGAGTCATCGGTGTTTGCACGGCTTATTTCTTAGCCAAGAAGGGTGCGTGCGTTACACTCGTCGAGAAGTCCTCCGTGGCCTGCGCCGCCTCCGGGAAAGCCGGTGGTTTCCTCGCGCTCGACTGGTGCGACGGTGGGCCCGTCTCCGCCCTGGCCCGGGCCAGCTTCGATCTCCACCGTTCGCTTGCCCAGGAACTCGACGGGCAACAGTCCTACGGCTACAGACCCCTCAACACTCTCAGTGTTTCCATTACTGAATCACCGGACCCTCCATCAGGTTCCAAATCCTCCGGTAACTCCAATATAGTTCCAGGTTGGATCGATGGGCGAATTCGGAGCTCCAGAACCATCGGGACCTTCGAGACCACGGCGCAAGTTCATCCCCACCTCTTTACTCGGACCCTGATTACCAAAGCCGTCGAGAGTTACGGCGTAGAGGTGATGATCGGGAAATTGGAGAGCGTGGAGGTGGAGGGAGGCCGAGTCAGATCGGTCGTGCTCGAAGGTGGCCGGGTGATTGACTCGGATGCTGTGGTATTGGCACTTGGGCCTTGGTCTTGTAAATTGGAGCTTTTGTCGTCACTGTTTAGAGTGTACGGTCTCAAAGCTCATAGCATTGTGTTGGAGCCGAAAGAGACCGATGCTATAACCCCGCATGCGCTTTTCCTCAGCTACCATCCGTCTCAAGGGGGAAAACCCTTGGACCCCGAAGTGTACCCTCGTCCCACAGGTATATTCTTCGCTCCATAATTTCCACATTTCTAATCATTATGCATCAATTTGGACAATGCCTAGCTCCAGTTCAAGAATTGAAATGTTGAACTGATGACCAAAAAGAGTGTTCTAAGGCCCGAGTTTGGGGGTGTAATGGATTCTCAGGGGAGGTGTACGTATGTGGGATGTCGGCGGAGGCAGAGGTGCCAGATGATCCGGAGCAGATCGCTGGCAACCCGGAATCGATACAGATGCTTAAGAGGGTGGCTAGGACGGTGTCGAGCCATTTGGGTGAAGGAGAGGCGCAAGTGAAGGCAGAGCAAGCGTGTTTCTTGCCTTGTACCGATGATGGTGTGCCTGTGATCGGGGAGATTCCTGGAATTCAAAGGTGTTATGTGGCAACTGGGCATAGTTGCTGGGGTATTTTGAACGGCCCAGCCACTGGAGCTGCCATGGCCGAGCTTGTGTTGGATGGGCATGCTAGCATTGTTGATCTTTCTCGGTTTAGTCCTGCTAGATTTGTTGGGAGTAAGAAAGCTTTGGTTTAATTTTTTGGTACAAATGAAGATCAAGAGTTTATGGACGATGCTGTTGTAATAATTGTTGCTAAATAAAAGCTTAGGATTTTGTTTCTACGGTTCTACCAACTGCTTCTACAACATTGCCTATTCTGGGTGGCTTCCAATTTTGAATAGCTACCCACAGATGCACTCAACTCCTTTGCCACGGTTCTGCAATGAAAAAACAAACCTTCTCCCCAAATCTGATACACGGCTATTAAGTGGGTATATGTAAAATTTGGAAGAATGTCGGTATGGATATCCCTCATTCAACATTCCAATACTGGGCCTGTCTCAACTAATTGCTCAGTTACTATCCTAAGCCCATAATGCCTTGGATTGCATAACCAACAAAGGTCAGCCTGTTCGTTGGACCTCATTATTTAAGGCTAAATTCGAGGTTGGTCCACGGAGACCATGACAGGAGAGCCGAATGCAGTTTGATTGACCCAAAGACAAGACAAGTTTGTTTGGGTCTTGGGGCAGACGCTTAAGCCAGGAACACGGACTCGTGCACCCATGTGGCCGTATGTATCACAAGAATAGCTTTTAGGGCAGTACCATTCATTCAGAGCTTTTGACACAAAACGTCTATGAATGTGACATTTTTCTTGTACATAACATCCACATTAGAGTGCTGCTAAAAAGTCTTTCTCCAAGTACAATGACCTTTTTTTAACTACTCGCCTCTTAACAACAAGTCTAAGGTCTGCAATGCAATAATGTTCTTCCCAAAACCCTTTCAAAACAGAGTTGGGATAGATCAATAGCTGCCAAATATGTAAGGCTTTTTAATCACAGTCAGAGTATCAGATCTCATTATTATTCCGTATGAACTGGCACTTTGTACCTGGGTGTAAGTGTAGAGGTAATAAAGAGAGTTGTCCTTTATCTTTCATATTCAATTCAATTGTTTCCTAATCCCAATCTGGGGACACAACTCAAGACAATTCAATGGGAAAAAGACAACCATGGTGTTGACAAACTGGGAATTCTTCATCGATTCCTTCCTGCAAAAGCACCGGCTAATGAACCGGTTGAATTATTAATTAACCTCATATTATCTATAAGATGTTTGACTGCTTCATGTCTTAGAATTCACGGGGCTGACTCTTTCAATATGTTGGAGTTCCAGGTTGTAATTTCCTGATCACCTCGATCGATGTTCATCCTTCTTTATTTCCTAGCTTTTTAAAAGATGAATGCTTTATTTATGTCTATCTATTTCTTGGGTCTGGTTTCAGACCCAAAAACACGTTAGTAATTTGGATTAGTGGGCAGCACGTGCAATTACAGATCATGGCTTTAGCTTTTTGACGAGATTCATTCAACTCACTCAATACGAGTATATGCGATGATAAAGGTTTCATGAGCTTGGTATTAAGGTACAGCTTTGAGTAATGACAAAGGAAACGGATGGGATTCCTAAGAGGCCAAGACAGTGGAATGCAATGCTTCTCAACTGATCACCGTACATAATTTCCAATTTTGACATCGCAAATTATGCACAATTCTGTGATCGTATTATGGTTGAAATGCATAGACTTTCTAGTTTCGTACCCATGAAGAGAGGGCAAAAGAAACAAGATCCGTTTAGTAGGGGAAAGGAGTGGAAAAGCTGCTAAAGTTCAGGAGTTCAAGCAAAGCCCAGCTATGCATTCTGCAGTTTTCACAGGGGTTTTTACCCAAGTCACGTGCACATGACAGAAATCATATTATTTTCTGGTTGCCTACATTCTACCTCTGTACATTTTCTCAATCTAAGGTTTATGCCCTTGATGTGCCATTTTTGTTTTTTCATGAAATTAGGGAATATTGAGCTTAATCCACAGGACTCAAACAAAGAAAGCAGGTTTTATAGAAAATGGAAATCTTTAAAGGATATTCAATCCCTTCTTGGCATTTCAAGTTGACGTGACATCGATACAATATATACCATTCATAAAAAACTGGCAGCAATACCATCACCTAATCAAGATGTCATCTTTGCTGAGATGCTGTCAAAAAATTCCTGATGATCGTTAGCTTTGGTGGATCCAAGCTGACCTTTCCAAAAAGTTTTCTTTTGGTAATCTTACACAAACAGCCATGGCCCAACCTCCACCTCCAACCTCTCCCTATAGCCATTACCATCTTTTCACAGAAAAGAAAAAGTTAACTGCTTTGGAGCTTTTCCAACAGTTTTTCTACTTCGCTTGGAGAAAACAGAGGAACTAAAGAGACCAAGATAAAAGGAGCTTTGATATTCAAAGTGGTGTCATACTTCCCTAAGAAAACCCTAATCTTGATTGGGCATTCCAAGTGAATCGTTCACCAAACAATACATTAGACACTAGATCTTTCAACCTTTGGTGTACTAGTTATAATTTGATATTATAAAAGGGTTCAACTACTTTTACATTGAAAAATTATTTTTTAATGTGGCAAGTAAAGCTGCCACAGAAATTTTAAAAAGGAAAAAAGGGAAAAAATTAAAAAAATAATTAGTTGATGATAGAAGAGATAATGATGCATTCCCATGTGTAAGACCGGTTAGCTCTGGTGTCTAGAAGACTAAAAAATTAAACCACAATCAAAGATGGGCTATTGCCAGTAAATCTAAAGGCAAATCTACTGCATGTATTTGGAATTTGCATAAAAAGTCCAAAATGAGATATGGTGTTCCTCATGGTCGTGTCCACCGTCACAATACGACAACTTGGAGAAGAATCATAGCACCATCTAAGTGCATTTGATACCGTTGAGGTCTTCAATTAATAAAAGTAGTTAACCACCACAAAGAAATAACTCTGCAATATTTTCAAGTCTTCTCTGCTTATTACTGGGCCATGGGTATATTAATTCTGAAAACTCAGACTTTCTACAGTGCGTTTCGGTTTTCCCTATTATCTCTGCAGCAAGGCAGACATAATTAATACCTACTAGTCATATCTGGAACGGTAGAGCATTGAATGAAGACCAAATATCTCATCAATTCCATTAATGATTCTGTAATGAGATAACATTAGGACCCTCTTTTGCCTCCCACAATAATTCTGATTCAAAGGTAGTTGGTTTCTCCTGTTTCCCCCTTTTGTAATTGAGCATTTGTGACAGTTGGTTTATTCTGCAATTTCTTTTTGTTCTTTAATTCTTGAAATCACTCAGACAATCAATAAAACTTCACAGAATTTTGCTTCCTGTTGCATGTTGTATACGGTTTATAGAAAAAGGAAGGATACAAGACATAAAATATAGAGAAAAGGTTAAAGGTAGCACTTGTAGCATTTTCACCTGTAGGGTCATTCTTCAGTGTAACTTCTGTTCATCAAGTGGGGAGAAAGAAAATGTTACTGTTAGCATTATAATAATGATGAGAACAATAATTTAAAGAAGGCTAGGAAAAGTCAATCTGAGAGGGAGTTTCTGAGACTTTCAACTCCACCTAGGTGTCTTGTAGCAAAGATGCTATTCGTGTACGATATTTCTTCTTCTTTATTGAAGTAAAATGGGCGTACAAGAGGGAGAAGAAGAGGAACAAGACATTTGTGACAGCAATTAATCATTTCAAGTAAAGCCTTAATTAATAGCTGCAGAGCTGCGCAGAGCGCATATTGGTACCAAGTTTGGTTTGGTGAGCTGTGTATTTCTGCACCCATTCTCATTTTTTATAACAGCCTTCAATCACATGGCCCCTGCTTCATCATAAATCTCAGTTACCTCTCTCTCTCTCTCTCTCTCTCTCTCTCTCTCTCTCTCCGGAGTGAAGATGTGGAATCAGGGTGTAAAATCATGAGCTCAGAGAGTAGCTTTCTTCTCCATTTATGGTGGAGAATTCTTTCACTTAATTTACTTTTAGTTCATTCTTCTGGACTTAATACAGATGGTATTCTCTTGCTTTCTTTCAAGTACTCTATTCTCAGCGACCCTCTTAACGTGCTACAGAGCTGGACAAACGACGACGGGTCGCCATGTTCATGGAAAGGAGTTACATGTGCAGCTCCAGGCTTAGCTGCCGATACTCAGTATGCTCCAGTGATCGCCTTAGCTCTACCAAATTCGCAGCTTCTCGGTTCGATCCCTGCCAATCTGGGCATGATTGAACACCTCCAAAATCTCAACCTTTCCAACAATTCTCTCAATGGGTCCCTTCCTTCTTCGCTCTTCAACTCAACTCAGCTTCAGTTTCTTGATTTGTCAAACAACTTGATCTCTGGGGAGCTACCAGAGACAATAGGCCAACTTAAAAATGTCCAGTTTCTTAACCTCTCTGACAATGCCTTGGCGGGAAATGTACCCAACAACCTTACTACTCTCACAAGTCTAACCGTTGTTTCTTTGAAGAACAACTACTTTTCCGGTACCATTCCAAGCGGGTTCGAAGCTGTTCAGGTTTTAGATCTGTCCTCGAATCTGATGAATGGATCTTTACCGTCTGATTTTGGTGGTTCTAGTCTACGTTACTTGAACATCTCCTATAACAGGTTTTCTGGGAATATCAAACCAGGGTTTGCCGAGAAAATTCCAGGTAATGCTACAATTGACTTGTCATTCAACAATCTCAATGGAGAAATCCCTGAATCGGTCGTTTTCATGAACCAAGATTCCAAATCATTTTCTGGGAATCCTGATCTGTGTGGAAAACAAACCAAGAATCCGTGTCCTATTCCTTCTTCTCCTTCGTCGTCTCCGCTTAATGAGTCTGCTCCTACTTCTCCTCCTGCAATTGCTGCCATTCCAAAGACAATGAATTCAACCAAAGAAAACTCTACACCCGGATCACCAACTGGATCGTATCAGCATGGAAGTCAAAACGGGCTGAGACCAGCAACGATCATAGGAATTGTACTCGGAGATGTTGCAATCATTGCAATTCTCGCTTTGATTTTCCTGTACGTGTACCGACTAAAGAAGAAAAAGAAGAGCGCCGAGAACACAGCGAAGCAAGAAGCTAACACAGCTACGGATAATATGTCATCATCGTCCTCCGAGTCAAGAGGGTTCACGAGGTGGTCATGCTTGCGAAAGACAGCGGAAGAGGAAGATGGCTCAGAGGCAACGAGCTCTGATGATGGGGAACTAGGAGAACACCAGGGCGGCCAAAGGGGTCAAGAAAATCAACATCATCATCGGCAACAAGAGCAGGAGCAGGGAAAAGGGGGGACGCTGGTGACCTTCGATGGTGGGGAGAGACAACTGGAGCTTGAGACGCTGCTAAAGGCTTCAGCCTATATATTAGGCGCCACCGGTTCGAGCATAATGTACAAGGCAGTGCTCGAAGATGGGACAGCAGTTGCAGTTCGAAGGATCGGCGAGAGCAGCGTGGAGAGGTTCAAAGACTTCGAAAACCAGGTCCGTGTAATAGCTAAGTTGGTGCACCCCAACCTGGTTCGCATTCGTGGCTTCTACTGGGGAGCCGACGAGAAGCTCATCATCTATGACTTCGTTCCCAATGGCAGTCTCGCCAATGCTCGTTACAGTCAGTCTCTCTCTCTCTCTCTCTCTCTGTGGCGCACGTTAACATGCTTTTGTGGTTTTTGCTAGAGTACGCCGTAAAAAGCAGATTTTGATGGTGCAGTAGGGGTGGTTGGACATAGTTTTTTTTGTAGTTTTTAATGCAAAGAAAGTCAAAACGTTACCATTTCGGACTTGGGAAGTGTGATAGCGATACACGTAGTGCTCGCAATTCGGAACACATAAATGATAGAAAACGTGGGCAGTGTTTATATTTGTGGGTAGTCCATCGTTTCGTCCCTTATTTTAATTTAATTTCAGTGAAAAGGGACCCACCTTTAGTTTCCCATTTTAATAGAGACATTTTACCAACTTTTTTTGTGACTACTAAAGTAATTGTCGAATGGGACTTGGAATTTCAGGGAAAGTGGGCTCCTCGCCTTGCCATCTACCGTGGGAGTTCAGGCACAAGATAGCCAAAGGTGTGGCCCGAGGGCTTGCCTACCTCCACGACAAGAAGCACGTGCATGGAAACTTGAAGCCTAGCAACATCCTCTTGGGCTCTGATATGGAGCCTAGGATTGGGGATTTTGGACTTGAGAGACTCGTATCCGGTGATACAAGCTACAAATCTGGAGCATCAGCTCGAATATTTGGAAGTAAGAGATCCACAACATCACATGATAGCTTTCAAGATAGTGCAATTGGGCCGAGTCCTAGCCCTAGCCCAAGCTCATTGGGTGTATCGCCTTATCAGGCACCGGAGTCACTTAGAAGCCTAAAGCCCAATCCAAAGTGGGATGTATACTCTTTTGGGGTTATGTTACTTGAGCTACTTACCGGGAAGGTTATAGTTTTAGATGACATGGGCCAAGGGACTGGGCTCATAGTTGAGGATAAGAGTCGGGCTTTGCGGATGGCTGATGCGGCAATTCGAGCTGATTTGGAAGGAAAAGAAGAAGCTTTGTTGTCTTACTTTAAGTTAGGATATAATTGTGTCTCTCCAATCCCACACAAGAGACCTTCAATGAAAGAAGTCCTACAAGTTCTTGAGAAAATTCCATCTTCATCTTCATCTTCTTCATCACACTACTACGGTTCCTAAGAAGATTGTGACACTTTTGTAGAGAGTGGTGTATGTATGATTGATTCATAGGTTGTCATTCAGTCTCGATGTCGTTTGAATACATCTTGTGGTGAGACACTAATTTCCCTGCTAATTTCAAAGCGGTCCTTGCCCCTTTTTAGATACAAGGAATTCTTAGATTTATGTTTCTTTTTCTCTTGTACCCTATAGATTTTAATTACCTGGGTAGATCCTTATCTGGTCCAATGTCAATCAATTAATAAAACTATGGTAAAGGTCTTTGAGATCGTTCAATAATATTTAAAAAAGTCTCTGAATTATTGACCACTTGACTAAATGAGCGAAATATTCAAACTTTGTGCATTTAAGTCTCTCTCATTCTCTTATTCCTGTATATTTCCTTCCATAGGCTCCGTTTAGATGCAGAATGTATCTTCAATTATCTATAAATAGTAGTAAAAATTGTAATAAATAGTAACAAATAATAATAAAATAGTCTAAAACTTTCTAAGAACAATTGTGTTCCCAAACAAATCCTATACTATCACCTCGAAATTATAGTTGTCACCAGTATGTCAATCATGTTTTACAACTTTATATATAAAAGGTTTTCACATAAGGTTGTTGTTTTATAAGCAATATTTTCCTCTTTTTAGGTACTACCTGCACTAAACAGACAAATAGTACCCCTACCCATCCTCTTCCCCATTTTGGGCTAGGTGGTAGTTTCCACTTTCCACCCCCGCTCTCGTCCTTGCCACCACCTCCAACAAGACTTCTTCCACCTTCTGGGTGACGGTAGCACATCCTACAGCCCGGCTACCCAAAAAATACTAGAGTTACACAAAATATAGGTAAACTTCCAAATCTATATCTACACAATTCTACACAAAATCAATCCAGACATAGACAGATGACCCAATCAAACAAAAAATGCCCTAAACCAAAGCAAAAGATGATGACACTCACAGCAGACCCATGACCAAGCTATGAGTAAAGGCACATGGCAAACCCACAATCATGGATTTTTACCTCACAACATTGCATAAGCCCTTGGATTTTTTTCTCCTCACAACGCTATGCTTGGGGAAGAAAGTAAAAAAAAAAAAAAAACAGTGAGAGAGAGAGAGAGAGAGAGAGAGAGAGAGAGAGAATAAGAGATTGCTAAAATGAGGAGGGCGAAGAACAAAAGAGAATAAGGAGAAGGAGATAGATAGAAAATAAACGAAGAATGAAAGACAGACGGGCGCACAAAAAAAAAAAAAAAAAAACGAGTAGAAAGGATAATAGAATTTAGAGGAGAAGGGTGTAGAACATAAGAGAATAAGGAGAAGATAGAGAAAAACAAAGAAAAAATAGAGACAGAAGAAAAGTGACAGACGGGCAGTTGGGAGAAAAGAGTTGGGTTTAGGATTTTTTTATGTACACACGTGTGTGTAATAAGCGAGCGGGCTAAACCCCAACCCATCCCATGTCCATCTGGTTTAACTTTTTAATGAAATCCGCTTGCCCACTTGGGATAATGAGAAGATTTTTTGCTCGTTATCCTGCGGGCCGAATTTCGGGAGCCCACCATCCACCTCTAAACTCTTTATATCTAAAAATGAACTTAAAAAAGACACATTTTTTTCTGGAAAACTCTACTTGCAGGCGCGGGGGGAACGAATCGCGCACCAATTCTGACGTCATCATTTAAATTAAACGGTGCGTTTTGTATTAAGTGAAAAGAGAAATGTCTCGTGCCTTATTATTTCGTTTTCCTCTTCCGTCCCCTTCACTATTTCGTTTTCCTCTTTCAACAACCCTCCCCCCGTTAAGCTTTCCCCTCCCCCGGTGACTTTGGATTTAGGGTTTCTCCTCTATCAATCTCTATTATTCTTCATTTTCGAAGTTGAAGAACGTGGAAGCCGCGGTGTAGATTTATAGAGTTTGAGAAAAAACCCTAAATCGAGATTGTAAGGCCTATCTCTCTCTCTCTCTCTCTCTGGAACTGTTTTTGGGTATTTGATCTATTATGTATGATATATTGGGGGTTTTTGTTTTCATTATTATGGATATTGTTCCTGAACTCCACGGCGTAGATCCGAGGAGTTTGGAAACCCTAAATCGAGCCAAACAGGTTTGTCTCTCTCTCAGTCGTGCTTTTGGTTATTGGATCTATTTTTTTAGATGATGAATAAACTAGAAGCCCCTAATCTGTAAGAAGATTTTTTTTAGGGTTTTTGTTCGGAAATTAATAGTCTTGGGTTCTGTAGGGACAGTTTTTTTTTAGGGTTTTTGTGAGAAATTTAATGGTCTTGGTTTCTGTACGAAGATTGAGTTTTGTATAGTTATTTTAATGTTGACACCCAGAAAGCATTGGGTTTTGATGTCCTGTTTGGCTGCCGAGAAAGTGGAAGAGAATAGCTTCGAAAATTAGAATTTTTTTTATTTGTAAAAATAGAGTTTATCTTCAAGCATGTTACGTTGTTTAATTTTTGTTGAGAATATCTTTTGTTAAACCAGTTTGTGTGTTTAGATGGGGAAATTGTTCAAGACCTAAGTAACGAAGGTCTCCTAATATGAAACCATCAAAATCTAACAAGCCTAACCCTAACAAGCCCATCTGAAGTTTGTACAAAACTAACCCTAATAATGAACCCCCCCATCTGAAGTTTGTAAATCACTAACCCTAACCACCCCCCCCCCCCCAATCTGAAGTTTGTAAATCACTAACCCTAACCCTAACCCCCCCCCCTCAACATCTGAAGTTTATAAATCACTAACCCTAACCCCTCCCCCCATCTGAAGAGTGAAATCATTAACCTAACCCGTGGAATTTGTGGAATTAATTGGTCCTAGAATAATTATTTGTCCACTCATATTATAATATAAATTGATCAGCTAGAAAAGTCATAGAATTTGATCTTTTGAGCTAGAAAACTCATAGTTGTAGATCATGTAAGTGATTACTCTTTAACTTTTTTTTTTAAAAAGTAGCTAGGTAACTGCTAGCTAGCCCCTTTCTAGAACAGTTAGCTGATGTGGCCTAATTTTTATTATTATAACGTATTTTGTGCTGCTTTTATAATTTAATTTACACTGCATAAACATATATGTCTAACAAAATTGAAGATCTTACCAATAAATAAGCATGCTTTCATATTACAGTTAGATGATGTGGCCCATTATAAATTCTAAAATATTTTGTTCTGCTTTGATATCTAATTTTTAACTACATAAACATTTAGCTAGATTGTCTTGTGCAGTTTTATCTTGTGCACTTTTCATTCTGCAATTAATGTTATCACCATTGTGTCAACTTGGTTTAAGTTCATAATTTCTCTGTTTTCCACATAACACTCCCCTAACAGTAACTAAGTTGGTCCACCTCTCTTCTCTTAAAAAATACCTCTAAACCCGAGATTGAAGTACAAATTTTAAACACTTTTTTTTCCCAGCAACAGTAAACTCCATTACCTTACTCGGAAGACAATTGAAAATGTTGTCTAGAGAAAAGGTATCGAGTGAAGATTCTTCTTCTTCACTTGTTACTCATACTTTGTCAAACAATCCAATGTGCACTTGTGGGTCACCTGCTTCACTTAGAACATCGAATACGCCAAGAAATCCAGGTCGATCATTCTTTGGGTGTTCCAAGTACAATTCTCAGGTAAATTGTATTATTCATCTTTTGACTTACAATATCCGGGCTGCAGCCATAATTTTGAAAAATTTACAAAATTTCGTTTATTTGTTTATACAGGGGTTACCACACTGCAACTTTTTCAAATGGGCAGATAGCGATAGCTGCCATGAAAGGGAAAAAGAACTTGTTAAATTAAAAATTGAGATATTAAGAAAGGAGGAAGAGCTTCACCTTGCACAAGCAGAGGCTCAACAAATAGTCAAAGAGGTTCGAAGAAGAGAGGAAGAGGTTCAAAGAAGAGAGGAAGATGTTCGAAGAAGAGAGGAAGATGTTCGAAGAAGAGAGGAAGAGGTTCGAAGTTGGATGGTCGAGGTTCGAAAAGTCTTGGAAGAGGTTCGAAAAATAGATGGGGAAATTGTCAAGAGTGACTTGGGAGTCCAGCGTCAATGCACAAATATAAAATTGTGGTGTATAATTTGTATATTACTTTATTTGTACTTCTCACTTTCGCAGTGAATACCCACTGATCGTTGTAACCTGTGTATAAAATTGAACACTTGTGTTTTTCTGCTTTAGACTAGTAGTTATGGAAATGTGTATAATATTTTAGCAACAAATCCATAGTCTGAATTGTGGAACACGTTGGTCAGTTCTGGAAACTGCATCTAACTTGTGGTTTTCAGTTTTAGGAAGAAGGCCTATTTGGAATGTATTTGGCATGTACCATGTAAAGTGCTGATTGTGTATTTGGAATGTATGAAGATGATGCTATTTGGAATGTATTTGGCATGTTTTGGGAAAGGGCTGATTGTGTAGTTGGAATGTATGTCTTGTATTTGGATTGTCTTTGGAATGATTGTGTATTTGGAATGTTTGAACTGAAGTGTATTTGGAATGTATGAAGGCATGTTTTGGGAAAGGGCTGTATGTCTTGTATTTGGAATGTATGAAGATAGTTTGTCTTCAGAATGTATGATAGTGTTGTGAACTTGGAAACTGCTCTTTATTACCAACTTGTTCAGGTGCTCAAATCTGTGTAATTCATTCATACAGCCTATGATGCCGACATTTTTTTACACATTCTTTCCCGATAGTCTATTTTCCACTAAGAATCTGATATATGCTCATTATTCAACATCCATACAGCCTATCTTGTTAAGTGCCACCACATAGTAGGAATTGGTCAAAGCTAAAAAGTAGCTTCATAAATTCTGTACGTGAACTCTCAGCATTCACGTGTTATCACTTGTATGAACAACTTATCACCACATTGCACCAATTACCTCCTATGTTGCCCAGAACATTATAACGTGGCAAGTAAAATCTGTGTACATTCCTCACAAGTTAACATATATTATTCAAAAATAAATAAATAAATATCAAGTCAAGCCATATACAAAGTTTTCCTAATCACGTGTATTGCATCAAAAAATAATATTTACACCATCTCATCTACTATCCAACCAACATACAAATATCCACATCATCTCCTATCAGGAGCACATCAAACCTTTACATTACACCTTGTTCCACCCATCAAAAAATAATATTCACATTGCAACTGTCCACCCATCAAAAAACCAGAGCAATCTGTTGCAACTGTCCACCCATCAAAAAAGCACCAAAACACCAACTGTCCAACATCTTGCCATCACCTTACTCGGCTACTTTTGTACAAATCTTGCCATCACCTTACTCGGCCACTTTTGTTAAAAACTGCAGGTAATCTATTGCAATTTGCTACTTGAACTGGAATCAGACCATCCCTGCAGTGGAGTGACAAGTATGTGCATACAAAACCCAGATTTTCTCAATGAGTGCAATAATAGACAAACATATTATGAAAAAACCAGAATTTTCAGATTTATGCACAATGCATGGAAAAAATATTCCCCTGAAAAATATTTCAGGGGCATTCGAGATACAAACCCCATCAACTGACTTATTCCCACGGTTGTGTCTCAGGCAAGCTCGACGGCTGGGTTCCATCCGTCCCAAATTGCATCTGTGAGTTATAATATATTAGTTATAAATTTAAATAAGCAACATATCATTACAATATCCCTCATCTACACAATATTCACAAGTTAAAGAAGAATATTTACACTTTCTTGAGTCTCCTGAACGGCAACACCGAACTCGGTGGCTCTAAAGTCCAACACTTCTATCGTGTTTTGAGGCGGCTAACAAGAAATCTAAATTTGTTAGATATTATTTTTTAAAAAATAATATATATAACACCAAACTGAAAATTAACAATTGAATTAGTCCATCTGATTTATTCAAAAAGATACCAATATTTTTATACATTACCTGAACTGGGACATTTTGTTCAATGGGAACCTCTGTTTGGCCAAATAAATTTCGACACGTTCTCACAACTTCATCTTCTAGTCCATGCGGCTATGAGGTACAAAAAAAAAAAAAAACCGTAATAAGCTGAGTGTATGATAAGAAATATGTATTTTAGGAAAACCTCATTTTGAAGTAATAGAAGCTGAAAGTCATTATGCATGGACTACTCAATGAACCTGTTTACGTTTAGCTTTATGACTAGCCTTCTTCGTCGCGGGTTTCACTCTCTCAATCATTGATTTTTTCCTAAGAGAAGGCGGTCTGCCTTTTCCTCGCACTACATGGGGACTAAGCACTTTGGAAGAACTCGCAGCTGTCAACTCATCGGGTGTATGAATTACAACCTTAGACGGTGGCTTATTCGTGCGGTAGCTATTGTTCAATGCATCTAAATTAGCTAGAATATCCTCAGTGTGCTCATCACATGATGCTGCATTTGTGGCTACTTCGTAGCATTTCTTGATGATACGTGAATATCTCCTCACTTCAGGCCTCTGATCAACAATGTCATAACTACTTCTAATAAGAGTGTATGTTCTTTTTATGTCTTTCCTCCATCGATCTAGTATGTACTTATCTGGAACTGTACGGACTTTGTTAACTCTCATAATGCCCAAGACATGTCTACACAAAATCCCTCTCATCTCAAACAAGGCACATGAACACTGCACTTCACATTCGGCCTCATTAAAGTAGACTGTGTGGGTAACCTCTTTGATGAAATCGTCAACATTCACTTCATCTTCGACATGGTAAGTGGCAATTACCCCATCCTTGCGGTCAAGAGTTGGAAGAGTTGCAAGCATCCCTATTACCTCTTTCTGAACTTCTCTAAATTTATTGCAAGTGTATATGTCTTGGAAAATCTTCTCAAGTGGCGAGGGAGATACAACGGGAATTGTGACATTGAATGAGTGGAAGTCTGCAGCACTTTCATTCTCAATCTTCTTCCTCAAGGCATTATCGAACTGATCGACGAACTCTTTTAAGTTTGTCCTCGCATGAACATACCCATCAAAAAAAGCATTCATGCTCTCGCTTCGTTGGGTTGTACTCATTCCAGCCCAGAAAACGTCTTTCATGAACACTGGTGCCCAATACGTACGTTCATCGTATAAACTCTTCAACCATGCATTATCCTGCAAGTTGTACTTCGTAATTAACTCCTCCCAAGATCTCTCAAACTCCTGTATTGTGTGAGAGTCATATACACAATTTAGCAACTGAGTTTTCAACCCGGTTTTGTATGCACCATGTGAACCTAGTTTCTCGGGCAATTTTTTTAATATGTGCCATAGGCAAAATCTGTGCCGGGTATTTGGAAATACGAGACTTATTGCATTTTTCATGGCTCTATCTTGATCTGTGATAATCGCCTTGGGAGCTTCACCATCCATACAGTTCAACCAAGTATGAAACAACCATGTAAACGTTTCTGTATCCTCGCTAGAAATTAATGCTGCCCCCAACAAAATTGACTGGCCATGATGGTTTACACCAACAAACGGTGCAAACGGCATCCCATATCTATTTGTCAAGTATGTCGTGTCGAATGTGACGACATCACCAAAATATTTGTACGATGCCCTACTTCGTGCATCCGCCCAAAATACATTCCTCAACCGCCCATCATCATCCATATCCATTAGTGAAAAAAACCCGTCATTCTTGTATTGCATCCGGGCAAAGTACTCACGGAGGGCTCCAGCTCCACCTTTCCCAAGTCGAAGGTGACGTGCCTTGTCGATATAGTTACGACAGTCTTTTTCATTAAAAGGCAGGTTTTCAAACCCACCCGCTTCTTGCACAAGAGAGGCGAAACTCTTGTTCATTCTAATCCCAGCCTGATCATTTATATCTAACACCCTCTTCACAGACTCACTGACTTCTCTGTTGCAACGAAAGAACCTCGACTTCTGTGGACTTAGACCGTGATTATGAGAATTGTTAACACTCGACAACTTCAACACCCCTTTCTTGAATAAGGCATTTATCCTTGCCTTACAGTCTGTCTTACACGTCGGACGTGGTCTAGCGACATTTGACGTACGGTTCCGTGCCTTGCCACCCCGAGCACAGCCCAATGTCACATATCTAACACTCTCATCCTCAAACCTATGACTCCTTTGTGTCATTATGGGAAAGCCGCTTTGTTGCCCATATCTTTTATAGTAACAAAGTAACTCCTCTTCAGATTCAAACACCATACCCAACTTCGGCTCCTCAACGATTTCGGCACCCTCAGTATGGACAATATTTTCTGCCCCAGTCCCAAATTGATCGGCTTGTTTCAATTCAACATGATCATGATACGAGGACGTAGGCATACTATTTCCCGTAGAGTCTAGATTATGTTTTTCAAGTTCAACGGCATGGCTTGAACTTGAACTTGTAGAGTCTTCTCCAATCGGAGGGTTATCTGATGACTGAAATGGAGGTAGCGGATTTGCCTGCAGTTTACACCCACAAAATGGAATAAATTTTATACACTCTGTCTATAAAAATATGCTGGCTATCTAACAAATGATTTTTTTACCTGACTTGTCCAAGTCATTGGGTTCGCATCTGGAAGCGCTACAAATGGCGGTAACCATGCATGTGGAATTGGTGGATTACAACCATGCATATAGTTTGACAAATCGGGAAACAATTGGCTCTCTATCGCCTAAACATTGAAAACTAAAATGATTATGAAACAAAGATCAAGTGAACATATTGCATAATAGTATTTCCTCCAGGAGGCATTCATCGAAGTGAATAGAATGGTCTTGTGCCAACTACGGAACAAGACCACTCATGATAAGCCCAAGAACTGAATTTTAACGTTCCAAAATTATTACCTGGGTTAATGGATTTGTTGGATGCTCTGCGGTAGGAGGTGTACTAGAAGATGCATGCTCCTTCCCTTTCTCCATCTAAAGAATATTGATGAACATTAAAATTAGTCTTATACAAAATTTATAAAATGCTCCTGCCCTTTCAAATGCTACTATCTTATTAATAATAATAATCATATATATTCAAAAATTATAAAAAAGAAAAGGTTTAAAAATGCGAAATCATTATATTTCGCATAAATATAATGTGCAACTTTTGTGTAAACAAAAAAAGAAACTGGCAATTGAAAACTCACATGGGTAAAAAACTCATGAAGTTGATGTATAATTAGACTGAGAAAATCTAGCCAATGATCAAGCAACTTGCAGCATTTACATTCTTCAGCTATTTTGCAGTAGTTAGAATAGAATGTATTTTGGCTATAGCCTTGAGAATAGTATGAGATGCATTGACTTAACCCTAATTTGGTATGTATCTAACCTGAAACATTTAAAGAAGTACTCTTCAATATCATAACGTTAATGAGAAAAATTGGATTTCATGAAACGACAAAAGTCATCAGCCGTATGCATTATGAGATGTATAAAATGTGTGAACCATTCCATAGACATACAAATAGTATTATATTCCATGGCTAAAAGAGGTCCATGCACTTTTCATAGCTAGTCTCTCAGTCTCACATTGCACGGTTGTTAGATAATTATTCGTACCCACATTAAAATCACCAGAAAATATAACTACATATAATTACACACGGTTGTTAGATAATTAATGAAACAAACTAACCATATGGCCAGACCTCAGACTATTTTTCCTACATCATAGCAACACTACTCTGTTTAAGCTACCATTTCACTAATAGTTTTTAAATGATTGCATGGGTAACTAAGGCAGCTGCTTTTCACCATGTTCTCTGAACTGCAATTATTTCCAGGCTTTAACTACAATTTCTAATATTAGAAATGCATATGCATGTACCTTCTACCTAAACCTATTTGTTCTTCATTTTTTTCGGTGCCCAACACTCACATATCATATATTTCAACTATTTTGCAGAAAAATTTATGGGAAATTTTTGTTTCTCTTTCGAAAATAAATAACACTTTCTCATGTAAAATAAAACACCATCTCGTTATGCAACAGAAAAAAAATACATCAAGGTTACCTGCTTGTTCTAAATAATATCACGAAAACTAAAAATGGAAAAAGCTTGTACTTTTCGAGAAGACGATGGTTTACATTTGAAATCGGAATGCTGGCTGGGATTCAGTTGCTGAGACCAAAATGTACTGTAATGACAGAAAATATAGCAAAACAGAGACTAATGAGATGAAAATACAGAAACTGGGAGATAAAAATACAGAATGAAAAGTTGAGTTGGTCGTCGGAGTGAAAATGATGGAGGAGATCAGTGGAACTCACCGAGGAGGAGGCTGTCGGAGAGGAACCGGTCGCAGAGGAGGCCGGTCGCAATCCTCGTCGACACTGTATGGAGCTGAAGCAATCTTCCGAAGCACGTTTCGTGCTTTCTAAACATTTCCCTCCTTTTGCCTATTTTTGTTTTTTTTTTTTTTTTCACTGCCACGTCACCATTGGTGCGCTATCCGCTCCGCTGCGCGCTTGCATGTAGAAGAACGCTTTTTTCTAAGCTTAAAATAGATACATTAGTTAGCATAAAAGAATAAAAGAATACATTAGTTAGCATAGATACATTTTTTTCTTAACTTTTAGCCAAAGTTTAAACTTTTAGCCATTGCCACTCTAATGACCGGCAAAGTATATAGACGTCATATGTCTTAATAAATTGAACGAGAAATAATATTTACAGTCTTAGAGTGTGCAAGTCTTGTATACTCATTTTGAAAAAAATAAATAAATATGGGACCGACATAAAAAAAATTATTATTTTTAATAATAAACTTTATTTTTTTTCAAAATGAGTATGAGGAGCAGCGCTTACATATCCTAAGAGATTATATATAACATTACTCAAGTTGAACAGTTGATTCAACCATATAATGATCCTACTTATCTTTGGGCTTATAAGAAAGTTGGGCTTCTCCTTACAATTTACATCCATTAGCTGGGCTCCAAAAGCCCTAATAGGAACAATCCAGATGCGGAAAAAAAGGGTCAAGTTGGTCCAGTTCCGACCATCCATTTTGAATTTTGAATTAGGAACATCCCGCTCCTCTCGTGTTAAATCTTCTTCTCCTTTCCTTACCGTTAGGAAATAGGAAGTACAAAAGCAAAGCTATTACACAGAAGGAGGAAGAGAGACTTTGAGGAACTTCAAAATGGCAACGAATATCGGAATGATGGACTCCGCTTACTTCGTCGGCAGATCTGAGATCCTCGCTTGGATCAACTCCACACTCCAATTCAATCTCTCCAAAGTTGAAGAGGTTCGCTCTACCTTCTGCCATTCCCCTCCGAACCCTAAATTTCACAATTGTTTCCGATCAAATTATCTTTTTTAATTTGATTAAAAATCTGTTGACATTCCGGATCTGTGTACCACAGGCTTGTTCCGGTGCGGTTCACTGCCAGCTTATGGATGCTGTTCATCCAGGGATGGTGCCTATGCACAAGGTCAACTTCGACGCCAAGAATGAGTACGAGATGATCCAGAACTACAAGGTTCTTCAGGACGTCTTTAACAAACTCAAGATCACTAAGGTTTGGTCTTTTTGGCGCTTTATCCCTTAATTCTCTTTGAATCTATTTTTCGTGTAGCCCTATAAATCCTAAATCTGGACATTTAATGTAATTCCGTAGCATGTTTCTTTCATTTTTATTTTGCCTTTTATATTTGATTCTCACTCATTCAAATTTTTGTCTTTGATTCTTTTTGTTCTGGTACGTAGCACATCGAGGTGAGCAAGCTTGTGAAAGGAAGGCCGCTTGATAATTTGGAGTTCATGCAATGGCTGAAGCGGTACTGCGATTCCGTTAATGGAGGCATCCTGCACAAGTAATTTTAATTTTTTAGTCTCATTTCTTGTCTTGTTTAATTAGATTTGGATGCATATTGCGATTTGCTTGTGCTAATTAGCTTGATGTGTGAACGTAAATTTGACGAGAAACTTAAAATTGAAATTGCAAAAAGAGAAGGCCTTGATTTCAAAACCAATGACCCTAAGGGCTAATATCATATCTACAACGAAGACTTTGCTTCAGGTACCGACAATAGCATACCCGGTTTTGAAGTAAAAGTGAAGCGAAAAACAATAATGCAAGAAGTGTTCCTAGATGACGAAGGTTGGTTAGTGGATATTGTCAGACAGAATCTGTTTGAGTAACACAGGCACAGTTTCTCTATTCTGCGCACATTATGTTCTTTCATCCTAGTTGAGAATTTTGTTTTCTTGAAATAGTTTATCCATAATCACCCTTTTTAGGATTTATTTTTTTAATCAGAGTATGATTTTTTGCTTGGGCACTAAAGACTGATTTCTTTTTCTTGGCTTAGTTATCGGTTTGAGCGTCAATTTTGGTGGAATAGATCAATTATTAGAAATCGTGGCGGAGTTAAATCGCTTTTACAGTGAATATTAAAGATATTAAACTCTCTGCATTTGTCAAAGCTGTTAAATCGGTGCAGAACTTCTCTTTTATCTATCCAAGAGAAGTTATTCAAATGCTGATGCAGTTTGTATATGGTACTGTTTTGAATATATTGGTAATAGTATTTTTCCTGTGTATCCATCTACTGTATGGTGAATGCTGAATGTGTAAAGGTGAATTTTATATATATACGAACCTTCAATTTTGAACTAGACAGGCATTTCAAGGTTTGGGTGAATAGCTTGTTTTCACTCGGAGAGAGTTTCATGTGTTAATGTTCTGCATTTCTAGATACAATGCCTTGGATAGGAGAGAGGCTAGCAAGGGAGGAAAAGAAGCAAGCAAGAAAGCTGCTCCATCACAATCTTCAACCAAAGGTTCCACAGCTGCTGCTAAATCTCAGTCCTCGCACAATGCCCGAAGGAATGAAGTGTGTTCAGCAAACCCTTCAAATCAGACGGTAAAGACCTCAAGACCCACATCTAGTGGAGGCCCGGCATATGATGAACAGGTATTAAGTCTGTGCAGAAAGAGAACTGTCGGTTCAATGTATAAAAAGATCTAATATTAATCTTGATGCAATCTTGATGCAGATTACAGAGTTGAAGTTGTCAGTGGATAGCCTTGAGAAGGAGAGGGATTTCTACTTTGCAAAATTGAGAGACATTGAAATTTTGTGCCAGAGTCCTGAGATAGAAAATTCGCCTGTATGTACTTGAAGTATTGTGGCATTCTTAATGATTTGTATCAAGAATTGGAAGTGATGAGTTCCATTCATTTTGCAGGTTGTTGAAGCAATACAGAAGATTCTTTATGCTACGGACAATGATGCATCAGTGGTGGCCGAAGCTCAAGCCATACTGTCCCTTCGACGGAAGGAAGCTGAGGCCTTGAGTCCCATAGCTGAGCTTTCAGAGGAGAGAAACAGTTCAGAAAGTCAGAAGAGAAAAAATATTGTGAATTTTGATGTGGATGCTGTTGGCATTTCCACATTGTCGCCAAGGCAAAGGATTTCTGATGCTGCCGATGTCCATTGCAGTGGGTCACCCCTTATGACTTACTGATTATCCCTTTTCTTTCATGGATGTGATCTTACTCCCATCCTCACAGAACAGTTTTTGTAGAATATTGCTACATATTTCTGCCCTCTCTGTTGTGTTGTCCATTATAGTTACAAGTAAATGGAAGAGACGTGGGTTTAATTAATGCAAGCCTTTTGGTGGTGGGTAATTTGGTTGAGTTGCTTTTCCTATTGTTTTGCTATGGTGAGAAATTTGAAATGTAGTCCTTTTGTACTTTAGAGGGTGATAGCATCTCCTGCCGGACTGAATTGTTTATTCCTATCTGTTCGAGAATCATATAATTTGACATTTTAAGGGATTGGCTTTGTTGTTTTGGTGAGTCCAGAAATAGAATCGTTCCGTTCTGCATTTGATTTTAGGTTTTGATATACACCTGTGAATCTTCATAAAATTATAGAGTGGCTTGTATTGATATTGGGGGTAAAATCTGTTTTTATTTTATTTTATTTATCTTGGCACATGCTCTTGGAGGTCAACCTGTGTGTATTACTCCTGAAACTACAGTATACGATGGCTAACATCCTGCCATCATAATCTATGGGGGTTCTCCTTTTTAGCAACAGTTTATGAGATGATTGGTAAATGGTAATCTTCATTTTCAGTGAGTTGGTGGGATGGGATGGGGTTTCATGTGGATGTGTTTGCTTGGTGAGTTTTGACCACAATTCCAGGCCTCGTCTTTAGGCTAACCAAACATCCTTTGAAACTAACCAACAACCAACTCCCCTAAAATTAGGACAGGAAAGAGACAACAATTCAAGTATATAAGGTTCTTTATTAACACATCCAAAACCTCAAGTTAAATAAATCACAATCATCTTCAATAGTTTCATTTTTTGGGTCCGAGTGAAATTCAACATGAACAACCAAGCCATTAAGGTTTAGTCACGAACCTTCGCTTTCATACATTATTCTTTGTTTGTAATATGATGATGTTGTTGCTCTCACAACTTTCTGAATAAAACTTGATGAATTCAATTACTAGGAGGAGGAGAATAAGAATTCACTGAGTGCAATGGAAACGAGGGTTGACACGGTGGATTACAGGTCTTCAACAGGGCAAAGCCTAGAGCAGAGGAGCGTGCAGGTGATTCACCAGCCCCATTCCTCTGGAAATTCAACCACTGGTGGTGGTGTATTGGCCAGTGCTGCTGCTGCTGTTGCATCTACCGTTCAATCCGCCAAGGATATCTACTCCGGAAAATAGCACAGCACATATCTCCAATGTAATAAACAATACAGAAAAAAACAAACAAACAAACCCGTATCCATGAAGTTTTGTTTTGTCTCATTTTGTTTCAGTTTTTTGCTTAGCAACTGTACTAATAGGGGACAATGAGATGACATCGATCGGATTCTTTTTCTACCTTCAATCTGATTACGGAGACTTGTATATGCATCTCTACCATCTAGTTTGATAAAATACCATTCCTCATTATGAATTTTGTTATCTCTCGTGTGAGTGGCTTTTTATTAAGTGATTGGCATACGAAACTACTTAAAATGTGCCACATCAACTGGTGTGACTAAAGATACGCTGCGCCTCAGGCCGATGATGCCCTGTTGCATCATGCATGGGGCAGCAGATTTGTATATGCTGCTTGCCAATTCGGAGAGAGGGATAACAAGTATATAACCACTAGCGACCACTGCTGCCATGTGTTTTTGCGGTGATTGAGACTAAATTCAAAGGGGAATATTGCAATGCGGTAAATCAATCTATACGATCAGAAAACCAAGCCTAACCACAAGCCTTTTTTTTTTTTCTTGCGCTCAACTTCCCCTTCCCCCCCCCCTCCCCCCCGGGGGGTTCCACCAATACAACAGTAGATGGCTCCAAAATGTATGCTAACTGACAACGAATGGGAACCACCGAAAGTTGAGACAAAGCTAGTTTGCTTTATTCTTCCACAATCGTCTTGGAATTGGAATCATATTCTCTTGCCACTTCATGCCTTACTCCACGTCCTTAGCCCTTTGCAATTGCTTAAAAACTACAAAGCATATATGACTCTATTGTTCCCTCTGCTTCACGCCCCATTTGAAGGCAGGCTCAACTTCTGTTTCCTCCCCAAGAGCTTCTTTTTGTTCATGTAAGGCCATTTATTTCCTTGCTTCTTCATAGATTGTGTTTGTTTATACTTTGATCTTGAATTTACCCTTTTTTCTTTAAACCAGAAGCTGCTGTAGAAATGGGTTTGGCACTATCTCGATTCGTGAAGATGCTTTTTGCAAGGAAAGAAATGAGGATTCTGATGGTAGGTCTTGACGCTGCTGGAAAAACCACCATCCTCTACAAGCTGAAACTTGGGGAAATTGTCACCACAATTCCTACTATTGGTACTTATTCTTTGCTTATTATTACGCATGATTTGGTATTACAACTGCTAAGGCGACAAAGTTTTATAATGATGTTGTACCACGCTATTCTAAACTGGAAAATCCATTTCTTTACCTCAAAGCTTTTGGCAAATACTTTTTTTCTTCAAAGTATATGGGTATATTGATGTGTTATCAAAGGAGCTAGTAGAAAAAACAATGAAACAAAGCTACTCCAAACCCTCTGTTCTGTCCAAAAAAAAAATGTAACGACACTAATCACATTAGTGGAATGTGCAAAAGAGTACGCAAAAGTAACCACATATAGAATTTTTGAAAATGAATTGCTCAGCCAATCTTACACATAGCAAGCGAGAGGGTTTCTCGAATTTATTGACACACTAAAGACACCACTAATGCGGAGACTTGCCACATCAGTTAGCGTAAAAAGGTTTTTGTTATATTGAGTTTTTTTTGTACTGGTCCACAATAAATGGTGTACTTACACACCAAGTAGCAAAACTTCCCCTAAAATATCTGATGTCAAATGAAGATCTTGAATAATGGATTAATGTTTTATGTGCCAGGTTTCAATGTGGAAACTGTAGAATACAAAAATGTTAGCTTCACCGTTTGGGATGTAGGAGGGCAGGACAAGGTACAAAACATGATCCTTCGAACCATCTCTGTGTTTTTTTTGTAATACCAAACAACAAAGATGACATTTTCTTTTTGTGTCTGGGCGTGCCTCCTAGTTCTTATTATTGCTATATCATAAATGCATCTTCTTGGGGTCCATATTTCAAGAATATAAATTTGTGGCTCAAAATAATGAAAGTTTATTTTCTACTGGCTCAGATTCGACCATTATGGAGACACTACTTCCAGAACACCCAGGGTCTTATCTTTGTGGTGGATAGTAATGACAGAGAGAGAATTTTAGAAGCAAGAGATGAGCTCCATCGGATGCTAAGTGAGGTGACTATACCTTCTTTACACTTGATATTGATGAATCCATTTGGGTTTTCCCTTTTGGTTTCCTAGAGAATTTATGGCAAAAGCTACTAGAATTGCATTGTTACAAGGTTGCATGCATGCCTCGTTGCTAATAATACTCTTTAAGTTCACTTTGAATTCATCTGTCCTTGCTGCAGGATGAGCTGCGTGATGCAATTTTGCTAGTATATGCCAATAAGCAGGACCTTCCAAAAGCCTTGAGTGTTTCTGAAATCACTGATAAACTAGGCCTGCATTCACTCCGCCAGCGCCGATGGTAATCTATCTTCTGTATTGAGTAATTGCTAAATAGTCAGTCTTGAGATGCAGATGCAGTACTCTCATCTTATCACAAAATGTCATATTATTACAAATGAATGTTTGTAATGACTACGTTTTGTGATTGGATAAGGACATCCCAACATCCATACTTCCTAATTTAATTAATGGAACTGGAAATTTACAACTAAAGGTACATTCAAGCTGCATGTGCCACTAATGGGCAAGGACTTTATGAAGGACTTGATTGGCTATCCAGCAACATCAGTAGCAAGGCAAGATAAGTCAGACTCTTTCCATTTAATAACTCCTCTTAAAACATTTTGAGTGATATGATTTGCTGAGAGTGACATTTCATGAACTGTCCTTTCTTGTTTGTGTTTGTTTTCAGGCACAAATTTAGGTCTTATGCACCTTTGTTTTTGGAGCCATTATGCCATAAAGATTCAGCGACCCTGCAATTGAACTTTGTGACTTTTACACGAAGTGAGAAGGCATATATTTTAAGCTTTACATGTGTATTGTGTGTGAATTTGAAAAACTACTGTAATCACAATACGATTTGGTGCTATACCATTGGGGGGGCGTCCCTTCTCCCAATGCCACAGATTACTAATATTTGCCAACAGAAAAGGGGAAATAGGTCTAAAAATTATATGGCTTTTGATTAGTTGGAAATCGATCAATAAAGGCATAATTCTAATTCTATATGATTTTTCTCAAGTATTATGTGGTTTAAGCACCAAGGCAGTTGGGCTAAAGCCCGGGGGAGGGCTCAAGTTCTAGTTTTAGCATGAAAAAAGTAGCTCTGCTGGTTCTTAATTTCAACAAGTGCAGTCTTTTTGACAATTTCAGGCACAAGTTAGCCTTTTGATGCTTCTAACCATTTCTACCTGTTCCCCCAACCACTTCAGAATTATGCGCTGTCACAAATGTGTTAAAGTGTTGTTCCATCATGTCCATCTCTTGCCTGTACTGTACTGGATCACAGATTTTGGTTCTTCAGGATATCATAATAATAAGATAAAAGATAATCATGGAACAAACAAAAAGTCCCTTAAAGAAAGTAAACAGAAGGAAATAAATACACAATCATTACTAAACGCAAGAGTCAATTAAGGGCAGGTTGGATAAGTGGGATGAGAGATAAATTTTTTATCTCATTTTATTATTATAATTTTTTTAAATTATTATATAAAATATAATAAATAATTTAATTTTTTTAAATTTTAATTTAATTTTTTTAAATATTAAAATAATAATAATATTAAAAAATAATATTTTAAATTTTTATTAAAAATAAATTTTTTTTTATCTCACTATTCAAATCTACCCTATTTCCTTAAAGATTAAAGCTGCTCAATCTACGCATCAAAGGAAATGTTCTTGAAAGCCAGGCTTTTATTTAGGCTACGTTTTGCTAGTAAGGTGATTTGAAATGATATGTAAATAGTAATGAAAAATTGGTAAAAAATAATAATAAAATATTAAATAGTAATAAATATTAGTAAAAAGTAGATAAAAATTAATGATAGATTATATAATAGTAATGACACAGATCACTTTGCTACCTAAGCACAATCTTGATTTGGATACAAAGATAATTTTAATTTATCTTATCTAATTATTTAAATTTTTCTAAATTTCTACACAAAATATAATAAATAGTTTAACTTTTTTAAATTTTAAAATAATAATAATAATATTAAAAAATAATATTATAATAATATTTTATTCCATTTTTAACTTTTATCTTAACTTACTATCTAAACTTCACTTAGGTCAGTTTGGTTATCCAATAAAGATGAAAATATCTCATCAGAATTGTACCGTATAGTAATTTTGGCTATGCAAACATAATATTTTATATCCTAAGTTTTGAAAATATCAATTTAAATAACCAGTAAATAAACATTATAAAACAGTAAAACTAACATAAATAGTGTCAAATTGCAATAAACAGTACATGAATAATGCACAATTCGGATACTTTATAAAATAATAAAACCCACACTTTTTTCGAATTTTAAAAATTAAAAATTATCTTATCTCATTTCATTATCTAAATACACATTTTTTTACAAATTATTTTATCTCATCTTAATTTAAAAATTTTACTAATATTTAAAATATCTCATCTTATCTAAACCGTGATTCAAACAGGCCTTACTTTCTGTTTAAGATAAGTGAAAAGACAATCAAACTCTCACAAAAACGAGCGCGCGCGCGCAATTGCGAGCCGTGACGGAAGATAAGAGTCAATCCATGCCAACCTATAACAAACTAATGCGTTAAAGCCAGAGCAGTGCCACAAGAACAAGCAATCCTCATTCCTCACAACATAAAAAGAGATACAACCCATTCATTGTCGGCCATAAAAATCTCCAAGATTCTTCGACCGTCAATCTTCAGCATCCTCAGTTCTTAAAACAATCAAAACATATGCAGAAAACCTGTTTTTGTTCTGTCCGTGATGCTGTACTAGAACAATTGTTCCAATACAAAAATTTATTCATATCGACGTCCCCGCAAGCTCTAAAGTTATCCAACTTCTATACTTTATTCTCAGCGTCCCTCAACCTTATTTTGTCGAATTTTGATACTCATCATCCTCACATATCATACATCACACTTCTTTTTATTTTTTTATTTATTTTATAATTTTATTCTTTCTAAACTAATTGAATTTTTCTACTCATCATCTATACACTACACATTTCAATAAAAATAAAAAAATTATATATGATGTGTAATATGAGGACGATGAATAAAACCTTTCAATAAAAAAAAAAAAATACTGTCCTTTATACTATTCGTGCATATAGACCTTCCTGAAGTACCACCGTATAGTAAAACAGGGTCTGGTCAATAAACAATAAAACAATAATTATGCATCTAATTAGCCTACCTCGGAATTCCGAGGAAAATGTGTTGGTTTCATATCTTATATAATACTCCAGGTAGATTAGAAAAACAGAACATGTGCACAAGAAATTGCACAGCAAACTATATGCAAAGACCTGCTGTAAATCACGTGGAACTATTCTTCCCATAACATACAAAACCTTACTTCTAAACAAAGAACAGGCTCTACGGCACACAATTGGCAGACTTGGTATAATTTCGTAATAGGATACTCTTAATTCAACTGAACAGCAAGAAGTCGGGCAGAATTAGATGGCATGCTATTTTATTTACCAATTAAAACAAACTAAGAATAAAATGACATTCTAAAAAATATTTTTCTAGCAGCCACAGTCCAGCTTATTATATGCTAAGAACAGCTTCCGTTTTGGACCAGTTATCCACACAAAAGATTCCTTATAGATGCAAGACAGAATATATAGAATACGTTAGTAAGACAATATATTATTTTATAAATTTTTAACATAACAGACATGTCTACACTATTATAATTTAATCTAGGTAGCTCTAGAAGAGAAAGGGAAGCAGATATGTTTTCAGAGCAGGAACAAATTGTCAGCCTGCATGGACTTCTTTGTAGTTTACTAAGACTTTTGCTATTGTGTTTCACCTTTTTGAAAAATCTCTCAAATCTAGTTACCTAATCTAAAGACTTGATTACTATAATTCTTTGGTGTTGGGAATTTCAATGGATCTATCTGCCGAACAATCCAACGCCTTCCGCGGGTGATACAGAAGTGGTGAACCACTTCTTTGTTTTTTAGCTAGTGTCCATTGATGAAACTAAAATACAGAAGCAAGGGACCCAACAAACCTCTTGTAACAGCAATCACAGCACAAATAAGAAATGGGAAATAGAACCAACTAGTTTAACTTGGCCCATATTTTCTTGGCTACAAGGACTCTGCGTCACCATGAAAGGCAATTTTCGAAGCAATTCATACTATATAAGGACGCAGAATACTTTCAACAAAAGATAAGGTATGCCTCCCGAAAATTGGTTGAAAAGAACAAATGCCGCAAGGCAGTGCTTCTATGACCACGAATGTGGGAAGGGGGATCGACCGACCATTACATTAAGGGGGATCAATAGATGGATATTCTATCTGTGGGGCACGAGTGTGGTAGGTGAGCAAATGGTGGTCAATCTAGTTTCTCATACCCAACAGAACTTTATGAAAAAGGAGAAAATTGGAGAAAAGAAAGTAAAGGAAAGGAAGAGGGAGAGAAAGGAGGAGTATGGGAGTGCGTCTCCCTTCCTATGGTGAAACCAAAAGAAACAATCACTATTAAGTGTGCAATAGGGACTTTTTTTAGAGGAAAAAAATACACTTTACTTCCTCAAAGTACTACTTTTGCACATGAAATTAAAATATCAAAGCTCTAAAGATTTAAAATTGTACCACTTAACCTATTTTTCATCTCTGATGATGAGAATTTCATGAGGTTGTAAAAATACTGAGGGTAAAGTGACAACGTTGATAGTTTGATGGTTAAATTACAAAAAGAGACGAGGTGGAGTGTAATTTTCTCCCTTTTTTTCTTTTGAAAATCTACCATGTAATCAGCGTATTCATTTGAAAGAGTGAATCAGTGACTTTTTATTGCCTATCTCAATTAAAGTTCCACCGGAACCTAATATGAGAGTGATTTGCATGTATTAAAAAGGCAATAAATGCAGATAAAGAGAATGTATTGGAATCTAGAAGTATGTCATATTCAAGTTATCTAAAAATGAATTCAAGGGAAACCATGAAATGAGTCGACCAAAGAAACACATCCGCCTTCCTTTTAATTCTAAAACCACCACGGCAACTCCCAACCCAAATAAGAAATGGGGAGTAAGATGTGATCTACAAATTCATTGTCATAGATTCAACCAGAATGCAATGATAAATCATGGAACAAAATATGATTGCAGGTTGAAAAGATAGATTGCCGGTGGCCCGATAATATGTAAAAGAGGAATTCGATAGTACCATGTTTACTAGTAGACATTAAGACAGTGAACTCTTAAGGAGGGCTACTAAGAACACCAACAGACACACGATTTAGTGAAGGCAACCGCATTTGCTGATCCTGTGCCCTGCTCCTTTTGAAACGAGGTTCTGGGGACGATGAAACCAATGATGCCACGGCCCACGAGTCATTGGAGCTATCAGAGCTAAAATAGGCATCGATAACACCCTTTGGGCTGCTGGGTATGGAGATATTCTTAAGCTTGCGGCTTTGACTGTGAATGTGGTGGCCATGGCTCTCTGATATCTCCTGGATGAACTTATAGCACTCATTTACTTTTTCCTGCTAAGGCATCATCAAGCCCTTAACTCATAGATCACCAAGTTCGAAACATATTTGCAAAAGTAGGAGTGACACTAGAATATAGAAATCCATATAATTAGATACATACCTCGCTGATTTTAAGTACGCTCATAAGATGGTTCTGATATTCCAGTAGATTAGAAAGCTCAATATCCTCAATCACATGGAGCATTGTTGCAGCAGCCAACGTAGAAGGAAGATAGGTCATAACCCTCGAATCTGGAACCAAAGCCCAATATTAAAGGCACAATAGGAAGATCGCAAAGAATAAACTCCTTCCTCCGGTATAGGCTGCGTAGGAACTATCCCAATGACTAGAAACAAAGCAGTGAACAGTTTTATAACTTACCGGCAATGAGAAAGAGAACAAGGCGCTCACACCTCCACAGAAACTCCCAATGCAAGTGGTTCTTCAAACCAAGCCTCCTGATAATGTGATCAAAGAAGGACATTGGGGTCACCGGATTCATCCTCCATTGAAGAGTGGACAGCACTAGAAGCTCCATTCTCTGAATAGTCCTTGCTTCGAACACATACTTCGATTCCTCCATCTAAAAAAACACAGAACCCCACATTTTATCAATATAACAAGTCCAAGAAATACAGCATCACATTTTAACAAACACACAGATTGCATAAATAAATATCACATACTTGTAGGCCTAAAAGAAGGTGCACTTGGGTCTCCTCAACCTTGGCAGCCAAAGACAGGCAAGCCACGGCAACGAGTTTACTCATCCAGGGCTTGTCCCTCTGGAACGTCGGCCTTGAAGCAAACCTATCGAAGTAATTCACCGCGAGAAAAATGGTCAAAGCAGAGAACCCATAATGCGGTTTAACCCTCAAAATCCAATCCACGGCCTCTTTCCGAGCCACCATTAGAGGCTCATCTGAGATCAGACTCCTCAGACACGCATGGGTTTCTCCTTCTTTAGAGATTAGGGACACGAGCTCCTCATCATCCCATGCCATGTCACTCTCTACCAGAACGAAACGGAAAAGTGAGTGCTTTTTCATTTTCTCATCAGTGTTCTCACTCCCGTCTTCATCAATACCATTCTCTTCCTCAAAACTCTCCTCCTCACAGAACAGAGCATCAAGGAGCATTGGAGGGCTTTGTAGCCGTCGGGTTTCAAGTTCTTGCAGAACCATCTTCTTCTGAGAAGAAGACGTTGAGACCTCTGCTCATTATACAATTAAAAGTTACTTGGACTCAGACCCATATCAATGTTCGTCTTCCACATATGTCTCTGAGATAGAGAGAGAGAGAGAGAGAGGGCTAAATTGAAGTAAGCAGACGAGGGATTTTATCTGAGAAACCTTGCACGCCTGTCCTTTCCTTCCTATTTTTCCTTTTTTTTTTTTTTTATTATTCTTATTTTTCTTTTACAAGGACATATAAATCGACAAATATTTTAATCACATAATTATTATGTAAAATAAATTTATAAAATAATATGATTTGGTATCATATGTTAAATATTATAAAATTTATTTTTATAATAAAATAAATACAACGATCCATAAAATCACGAAAATATTTAACGTGCAAAAAAGTAGAATATATTATATGAGAAATTCTTAATGGAAGCCTTATGTCACACATTTTTATTTAACTAATTTGTGATTTATTATTTTATTATTTTATCTTAATACTTAAATATATATATGTTTAAATAAAATGACAAAATAGATAAATCACGTGTTAATAAAATGAATGTGTATGATTATAGAATAACTCTTATATCATTTACCTCGAGTTCTGCCATGGAAGTAGCAAAAATCTCTTATATAGAATTAACAAGGAAAATAGCTCGAGTTCGGTCTTGTTGGAGTTTTGCTCATTTCCTTTAGCTCCATATTGGTTGAGAATGAAAGAAAAGCAGAGGCCCAAGGCCTATAAAAGAAGATTTAGCCTCATTAATAAAATACTATTAAAATATTATTTTTTAATATTATTATTATTTTAAAAATTAAAAAATTTAAATTATTTATTATATTTTATGTAAAAATTTATAAAAATGATGGTACTTAATATTTTTTTAATGTGTTCGTATAATAAATTGAAGGAAACTCATATAAAACCACATAAAGAATATTAAACTGATGAAAATAAATTAATATTCTCAGAAAGAAAGAGATTGAAATAGTCTATAAATATGGATGTGAGGATTATTAATAATGTGAAGTTGAAGGCAACGTCTGTTTGAGAGTGGCAAGGACAAGCAATTGAAAATGAATGGGCAGCAGCTTCGTATGTTTTGTTTTCTTCGTAAGTACTATTTGTACTTTGAGGGTGTAATCCATCATCTTCTTCTGCTCTGACAAAGAAACATGATTAATGTACATTCAATATCTTTGGTGAAATTACATCAAAATACATATCTCTAATATAATATTCAACAATTTTATATGCAGATAAGTTTTATATATTTTACTAACGTAGTTAGTAATATTTATTTTAATATAAAATAATTATTTTAATTAATAATATTAATAAAATATATAAAAAATATGTAATAACGATTATATATAATATAATTTATATATATAAATTATTTATATAAATAATAATATCACATATAATCATATAATATATAAATATCGTATAATTATTTAAAAAATAAATAAAATTTATGATTAAAAAATTAATTTTTTATTTATATAAAGTTCATATTAATTTTTTAAAATTATACGATATTAATATAATTATAATTATAAATATTATTTCTCAAAATATAAATAGGGTCCGACAAAAAAGAAGATAAATCTGGTCAAAGATCTATGCGTACGTATATATACACACATTTAATTTCTATTTTTTTATTTTTGGAATTTAACAAGCAATGCAAAATCTCACTCGATATGGTTGGGTTTAGGGCCTTAGGCATTGATTTCCTATGTAGATTGGAGGCCCTTTACACGAAACAAAACCCATTTGTCGTGTTTTAGGGTGTGTTAGGGATTTCATTAAGAGTTTTAAAAAGTATTTAAACAGTTTTAAAAATTATTTAATAAAAACAATTAAGTTCTTAGTTAATAATAAATAAATAATTTTTTAATATTAAAATTTATTATTTAAATTATAAATTATAAGTCTTAAAATTATAAATTATATTTTTTACTGTAATTTCAAATACGTAATTAATAAAAGAGAAAAGGTTTAGGAATGCCAAAATAAATAAGAAAAAAATTATATTTACAATTTTAAGACATATAAATCACATGTATTTTCTTAAAAAAATAGATAAATATACAATCTATACAAAAAATTTATTTTGTAAATGATATATCCCATTCTTTCCATTCTTTTAAAATGACTCGGATTTGTAATTAGAAAATAAAATGAGTGAGATTTATATCATACATACGTTAAAGAAAAAAATTAAAAATAAAAATCTGTATAATATATAAATCACGAATAGAATTTTTTTCCTTAAAAAAATGATAATAGAGGTAGGGAAGGTAGAGAAGGGACAGCTCATACGAAAGGTAAGAGAGAGGGAGGAGAGCAGAGCAGAGCAGACGGACTGACTTGTAATGGAAAGGTGAGAAAGAAATATATAGAAAGGTGCACATCGAAACTAGAGGAGAGGGGATCTGGTTGGTGAGAGGAGCCGGCCCTAGTTTGAGAGAGAGAGAGAGAGAGACCTCTTTCTAGAAATCAAGACAAAAGATATAGAATTTTGTTATATATAAATACAGTCGCGTATTAATTTGTATATTAATATTGATTTATTCATATTTTATATTTTAATTAATACTATTTTCAATAAAATTTACTTTTTGACCAATCATATCACATTAATGCACAAATTAATACACAATTATACTTATAACTATATTTTTTCAAAGAGATACTAGACAAGGGGGAGGAGCTTCGTCCCTCTTTCTTTCTCACTCATCTTTCTAGTTTTTTCTTTTCTTTTCTTTTTAAAAATATTTTTCAGTAATAAATATGAAAGAAGGTCAATTTGATGCTCTTTAGCATCCGTCAACCACCACTTACACGGTTCAAAGTCGACACATAAATTTCACATGTTTATGCTCGGGGTGCTATTCTGTCACCACACGCGACTTTTTTGAATCTAGGGCACTAATTACTTTAGACTTAACCGATTGTCATACTCTCATGATGGCATGTGTCCCTCACGCACCATCATAATTATTATATTTGTAATTTTTTCCTTTTAAGTTTTAAGATTTAAAATACAGATTTATATCTTTTCAAGATGTAATTCATTATTTTCTCATGTATATTTAATTTATGTACTATCTTTTGTTTTAGAAAAAAAAATATATTATCTCTTGGATAAAGTGTGTCCTCTTATCCATTTTAGATGAAGCATGAAATTTTTTAATTTTGTCTTAAATAAAGTTATGCTATCTCTCACACTATGGATCTATAGGTTTGTAGCAAGGACCATATCAGTCACAATAATATACTTGAGAATAATTAATATTGTAATTGGTTTATAATATATCTTTCAGATCCAGTTATAGTGTCTTTTATTAATCAATGTAGAATACTTTTATAATTAATTAAAAAAACAGAGGGATCATTGGTCAGCTAGTCCTAAATAAAATAAAAGAGTAATATGACATAAAGTATATAAGTATTGTATAATTATTTTAAAAAAATAAAATTTATTATTAAAAAATTAATTTTTATCACATATCTCACATTTATTTATTTTTTATAAAATAATCATAAAATACTTATACACTCACAATTATAATTAATAATAATTTTTCTAAACAAAAACCTAAATTTTAATCTTATATCATAAGTGATTCCAGTCTTGTCTGCCTGAAAAACATGCCGTACGTCTCCTTTGATGTCCCCTGCAATCCTGTGTCTCTGCACTCTCCCACCCCACCCCACCCCACCCCACCCCCCCTTCTTCCCCCCAAAAGAAGCTGTGGATATAAAAAATAATAATTCTTTAATTATTCAGACTTGTGCATAAAAAAACAGAAAGAATTCACGCACAATTTTAATACGCAACTCCCTGCTTTGCTGCTACTGTTTTACTCAGTCTAATGCATACTGCCAACTCCTTATACACAAACACACAAGTATCCATTAATTGCAACATTCACAAGCTGGCTTTTGGAGGCATGCACTTAAAAGTTTTATTCGAAAAGACTCGTACGGTTTTCTTTTAATTTGATATTTGCAGTGCAGATCTGGTAATCGGACAAGTTACAAAAAGATTGCTTATCTTTAATGTAAATGGGAAAGACTACTACTTTAATGCTGGGAAATAAATAAATAAATAAAATTTTAAAAGGAGAGGAATAATATTGATTGACAGATCATAGGCGCATCTCTACGCTCTATCACATGCATTTGTTTTTATCTTCTTTAATTCTTTGTCACCCCCAATATACCATTATTACTTGAAAAATACCTTTTAATTTATTTTTATTTTAAATTTAAAAACATATCTAATAAAAATAAATTTATAAAATAAAATTTATTTTATAATAAAAATAATCTCATAATTTAATATATTATATCAAGTCATGTTAATTTATAAATTTATTTTTATAAAATTTCTTTATAATTAAAATATTTATTTTTATAATTAATGAATTATAATAATAAACATAATATTAATACATTTCTAAGTAATAATCTGAAAATGTGTATATATATACACATATAAGAAATACAAATATAAAAAAATTATATAAAAATAAATATATAAACGGAATGTAACTTTATGTGATCATTTATATCAATTTTATAATAAAATAATTTTTTCATTTTTTCACTTCAATATGCCAACCCATAACAATCAACGAAACAATATGCCAACCCATAACAATCCAAAAAGAATTATTGCATAAGAGTTGTCTTGTTTTAAAAACAAAAGAAAAGGAAAAAAAAACGCAAATTATAAAGCAACCATATATATGGATGCATTGTCTGTTATCATTGATGTCATGTGGTAGTCAGGAAAGGAAAAGCAATGCATACTGTACGTTCTTGGAACTGCATGCATGCATGCATGGGGTTCTTGATCAGTCTTCACCCATGCATATTCACATCATCTCACTGCAATTTCTTTTTTTCTAAGCATCATGTCACTGCAATTACTACCGATCGATCGATTAAGAATTATCGGAAATCCATGATAAATTAATCCCCGACGAGATCAGTCCGTCATGAATGTTATAACTGCACGCACGCACGCACGCACACGAACACTTATATATATATATATATGATATCGCAGAATCCTTGACCGACATTACTACTCGATCGTACGTTCGTATCGATTATATATATATATATATAACTATATAGTCTTAGGTCTGCAGCATTTAGATCTATCATTGTCCTTTGTTCGACATCTTTTCACGGGCACTCCACAATTGTGCAATATCTGATCATGACCGACATTAAGTTTCAACAGTAATAGTACCACTACCGGTGATATCATTGATGTCATTACAACTCCTCCTCCTTTACAATATGGTCCAAATTAATCTGGCCATGCATGCATGTCGGAAATCTTTAATTTCTTCGTACTTGAACAATCCGGTAGATTTTTTTGTTTCAGAAAGATCATAAGATGATCGGTAATATGTTTTAAATGAATGAAAATAGTTCCAAAGTCATATATATCCAAATTAACTAATTAAAAGTTTTTTGCAATTTACATCCGTTATATAATCTGACATTACTCAAAAAACATCGTGGAATTAGTCTTGTGAAAAACGCACGCACTAATAGAGACCAACAAATAAAAGCAATGATCAAAATTACACGACACACAATTGACGTAATTCGATAACGTGCTTACATCTATAAAGTTGCAGAAGTTTGGTTAATTAGAAGATATTACAATTACACAATCTCAACTCACTCTCTCTAGAGTTTTTTTTATATGCACCTACAATTTGTCTATTTTATTCTCACTAAAAAACTATTGAAAATTGTACACAAGAAGTAAAAAAAATATTATATATTTATAGAAAATGGTGTTGGAAACCATAATCTGGCAAAAATATATTCTTCATTCTAACAGCGTGTTGAGTGCACTCGAGCGAATAACTAATCAACATTAGCTCAAACGGTGTGTCAAGCATAATTTGAGCAAACGCAAGAGTTTGTGTGTCACTCGAGCCAGTACTGTTGTGCAAGACTCGAGCAAACTCACAGGTTGAGTTTCGCTTGAGCTTCAAGTCGAGCGACAGTTGAACAAATTTTTCTGTTTCTCGATTTTATGCTCCCAAACCAAGCTCTACATATAATTTAACAATTAGAACTACAAAAATCGAGAAAAAATATTGCTAATGCATGAATATCTCGAAGAAACCAAAAGTCTGTCTCGAGCGGCTACACTTAAGGTTTAAGTTGTGTTTGGGTAGCTCAGATCACTTTACTATAATTTAATATTTTATCATTACTTTTTACTACTATTTATAGATCCTTTGAGAACACCTTACTATCCAAAAGTAACATTAGAGACCATCATCATTATTTATTTTCTTGAGTTCTCTCTATCCTGTCATTAATGCATCTTAATTTGTTGATCTTTTGGCTCTATGATTGTGTTTTTTTTTTTTTAAATGAAACTTTTACTTTCATTAACTTAACAAGTGTTTACAGATTCCATGTTATCTGAATAGACAACTCTTTCCATTACATCATCTGGAATTGAAATTGCTTATTTGGCAAGATTATGGACATAAACATTGCCATATCTTTTGACATATGAGACCCACCAACTAGTTAAGGATACAAACCTATTTTTTATATCACTAAGGATCATTCCCACTCTATCCCATCTATCTATTTGTTTTCCTATTCCGTTTACAATGGTTAGAGAGTCCCCCTTTAGCATAACTGATCTGTATTCCATCTCATTTGCTATTTCTGCTGCATATAATCCATCTATATCTTCAGCTAGTAGAGGATCCATTAGACATGGTTTTGAGAGTTTTTTGGTAGCCAAGATTCTGCCTGTATGATCACAAGCCACTAGCACAAATCCTACTCTTCCTCTACCTTCATTTAGACTTGCATCCCAGTTAATTTTGGTTACCCCTAATGGTGGAGGTTGCCATCTGTTGTTTATCTCTGCATTCCTCTTTTGTTATATCATTTGTTTTTGCTGTACCACTTTATATTCTTCTAATGTCTTCTTTGCTGTCTGGACTAATGTATTAGGATGAGTTGAGGCATTTTCAAATATAAACTGATTTCTCATTAATGTATATATGCATGCATTCTTGTCTCAATGTGAAATTAATTATAAGCTCGATCGACATCCCTTGGATTCTGGTCGACCCACATGTCAACTATCTAAATAACCCTGACATGGATGGGTTCAAAATAATCAGCCACTCGGACTACACAGGAATTAATTGTAGCCTGATCGATCGAGGTCAACACCAATAGAAAAGGCATGCATGCAGCATGTAGTTACGACTGTCAAAGCTCTTGTATTAAAATGATTTGAATTAAAACGAGTTATGATAATTAACTCGAAATCGTTGGAATATATAAGCATTGAATGGATGAGAAGTATGCACTTAATAATTTGACAAGATTTTAATTATGAGTCGATCTTAAAGAAGGGAATAATTAATTAAACATTATAAAGAAAGTACGTTCTAGATCAGTAATATATAATGTGGCACACGATCACGAACATCATGATATCAACTGCATGCATTAACAAATATCACACCGAATGGTAATTGATATCTATTGACAATAAAGAAATATTTTAAACAAATTGACGTAGTTCTATATGGTATATACGTTAGATTGTAAAATTATTTTTATTATAAAATAGATTTAAATCAGTTTGTAAGTTTACTTTTATAAAATTTATCGTTATAACTGTAACACACTCTCTAGACAATATGAAAAGCCAGCACAACGTATTCAAAACATTTTTTTTTTCCGTTTTTCATTGGGGCAGTGAAAAGGATCATGTAATGCCTAATGATTTGACCATTGAGTTTTCTAAGAGATCCCAGTCTCGTAAATGCCTTTTTCCTCTAAAAGTTTGAATTTTCTCTCAACCAAGAACATGTGTTGTTCATGCGACGTGATCGATAGGAATAAGAAATCAAATTGAGGAGAAACAACACGTGATCATCTTGATCAGATCTATGTTTCGTCTGAAAACATTAATTTTAATTTATATATATATATATATATATATTAAATGGTCTAGCTAAGCTAGAATGGTTTTCCTCTCTCTCTGAGCCATATCCAAATCTAATCCAATAAAAACCTTCCCTAGTTCTGACCCAATTGTCGAGGATTATTTCCCATTCCGAAAAATGGGCCTTGGCCCAAAAAAGAGAGAATAATAATAAGATCCGAAGTTGGATGGGCCTGAAGAGCATAACTATTATTATGGGACTAGTAAAGCATATAAGAAAAGAAAAAATCTCTGCAAAACGTTTACTGTTGGCCCACCCAGAGGTCCAGTTCGGTTAACACGCATATGATATTAAGAGAAAATATAAATTAAATTTCTTTTATTATTATTATTTTTTTTATCTATTTGTCCATAAATAGTATATTAGTACAAGAAACTTGCAAGTTTTGTGTAGGTTTATTTCTGCAAAAAGTAAAACTCATGGTAGATAGTGTTTTTAGTGGATTACATTTTTTTTCAAAAAACTTATATGAGATTTGCGCACTCTCAACCTGTATAAATTATTTTATCTGAGGTATATCGTATTCGTCGGAAAGGTCCTCGGAAAGACTTTGACAATGGCAGCCATAGACCCTTCTTCATATGAGGAATTGAATTATAATTTGATCTTAACCTTATGCATATATATAAGTTGGTGAACGTGAATAATGGGCTTCATGTTGCGTTTGATGCAATACTATTATTTTTTTTATTTTTGTTTTTTTTTTTCTAAGTAAATTTTTCAAAATTCAAAATCCGCGCCCCCTTTGTTGAAACTTGTCGGTTTTGGGTGAGTTGACTATACATAAACCTTAATTTGGACGTTTTCAAATGTGGAAATTGCATTACATATTCCCCCACCACCCCCAAAAATGGGTATACAGCCAGGTAGGTTTGGACCAATGATTAATTTTTAATTTTAGATAAAAATTAAAAATTGAATAAAATATTATTTTTTAATATTATTATTATTTTAAAATTTTAAAAAATTAATTAATTTATTATATTTTATATAAAAATTTTAAAAAATTATAACGATAAGATTTTATCTTATACCAACTACCAAGCCTCCAAAAGGACCCCACCTCTCTTCCATGGAAATTAATTGGACACTTGAGCCTGCAATGCAATGCCTTTGTTTGTTTTTGACAGAAGGAAAATACGGTCGGAAGTTGGAACCCCATGTTGTCTCATCGTCTGTAATTTCCCCCACAACCACCACCACCACCACCTCCTATTTTTAACGTATTTGACTATCGGTCGAAGAAAAGCGTTGACCGTTGATTGTCTTCGGTCAGATTTTAGGTTAAGTCAAAGTTTTTCCCTTCCCATTTCAGCCTCCAATACCTTTGTTCTTTTTCTTTTGAATAATTCCTCCTCCTTTTCTTTATATCTCACTTTTTATTTATTTTTTAATTTACAAAAAATATTTTCCATTGATATGTCATGATTTTATAAATTATTAGATTGAAAATGGGTACCCATAGTTGGTATTAACTTATTTTAGAGTATATTGTAGACTAATCTCCTATATATTATTAATTTTCATCACTCACAATCTATATAAGTATTTCATAGAAATATCACAAATGTAAATTTACAAATTAATATGATACGTTAGATAGTAAATTTACCTTTAGGCTGCTTCTATGGAGAACGATAGGTCTGCCGCCTGCCGGTAGAACCGTAGAATGCACCTATGAATGCATTTTTGAATTTTTTTCTCTAAGAAAAAAAAAACAATTCAATGCAGTCCTTAATTTATAAGAACAAAAAAAGAAAAAAAAAAAAAAAGAAATGCATCAATCGGTCTATCATGCATTTTTATTATAAAGTAGATTTATAATATATTTAAAATCTAGATAAATGAATTTGAAAGCGGGGGATTTTGATTTGTATTTTTTAGAATACAAATCTTCCACTCAAGAGATAAATTAAAGATTTGATTTAAATCATTTCAATAAAAATGTTACAATGAATTTCAAATCCATTCAAACAAAAAATTTAAAAATGCAATTCAAATTCAAATATATATTTTTTTTCATAAAAAGTAACGCAACCTAAGTTCATTCAAAAATCTGATATTAAACTAGAAGAAAACGAGATCTAGTCTGGGTCAAAGGGGGAAGAAGTCCTTTTTCTCCTTGAAGGCTTCCCTGAAGGCCGACTGCGCCAGCATCTTCTGGGCCTTTTTTGAATATTTTTAATAAACAAAAGGGCCCATATTAAATTCCATTAATTGTTTTTTTTTTTTTAAATTAAAAAAATAGTTTCGGATGTGATTTACCCTATGAATGATCAATTTGAACGGTTCTGATGCAGACGCCTGCACGAAAATCACACGAGAAAGCAAGTACGCAAAAGAAAAGTAAGAAATAAAAAGCGCGTTGGTGTGAGTTCCAAGTGCGTGACGAGTCGGCCGTGGCGATCGCGACGAGGACACGCACCCCCTTCCCCAAAATACAATATCCTTTTGACGGGGCAAAGGCAGTTTCTTCCTCTTTTTCATATTCTAATAAAATAATAATCGCCGATTAATTACCCTTTATAACAATCAACAAAAACCCAGTCCTCTTCCAGCCTCAGAAACCTCTTCTCGAGTCCGAAAACCAAATCAACGAAGAACGCTCAAAAAACCCAAGCGCTATCGTCGTAAAATTAGTTTTGAGTGGGGGGTTTTTTTTCCTTCCTTTTTGGATGGGCCAGTCGTCTTCGACCGTCGGGGCTCCGACGGACCTGAATCGCCGTGAATTCTTCCCGAGCAATCGTTTTAACTTCCGATCTTCGGCTGTTGTTCCGGAGTTTGAGCCCAATGAAGAGTTTGCCGAGGCTGACTTCGTGGAAAACGTCGTCGCTGGGCTTGACTACACCGCCGATCTTCCCGATGAGTGCTTGGCCAGCATTTTTCAATTCCTCGGATCCGGTGACCGGAAACGCTGCTCGCTCGTCTGCCACAGGTGGTTCCGAGTCGACGGTCAGAGCCGCCATCGTCTCTCGCTTAACGCTCAAGCTGAGATACTCTCTATCCTTCCCTCTCTGTTCGCTCGCTTCGACTCCGTTACCAAACTTGCTCTCCGATGCGATCGCAAGTCGATCAGTATAGACGACGACACTTTCGTCTTAATCTCGCTTCGGTGCCCGGGCTTGACACGCCTCAAACTCCGCGGCTGTCGGGAGCTCTCAGACCGAGGGATGGAACTGTTCGCTCAGAACTGCAAGGGTTTAAAGAAGCTCTCCTGCGGCTCGTGTATGTTCGGAGCTGGAGCCATGAACGCAGTCCTCGACCACTGCACAGCTCTCGAGGAGCTTTCCGTCAAGCGGCTTCGAGGCCTCCACGACGCTGCCGATCCAATCGGCCCCGGAGCCGCTGCTTCTTCCCTGAAATCCATCTGCTTGAAGGATTTAATTAATGGTCAGTGCTTCGGACCCCTCATAATCGGCTCCAAAAAGCTCAGAGCTTTGAAGCTCATTCGCTGCTATGGTGAGTGGGATAAGGTTCTCGGCATGTTAGGAAATTTCAACCCTGGTTTAATCGAAATCCACCTCGAGAGGGTTCAAGTTGGTGATGTAGGGCTTTATTCCATTTCAAATTGTTCAAATTTGGAGATTTTGCACATTATGAAGACTACGGAATGTACGAACTTCGGGCTCGTGTGCGTTGCTGAACGCTGCAGGCTCTTAAGGAAGCTTCACATTGATGGTTGGAGAACTAACAGGATTGGTGATGAGGGTTTAATGGCAATAGCTAACCGATGCCCCAATTTACAAGAACTTTGTCTGATTGGAATGAACCCCACGTCTTTGAGCTTGGCGCCGATAGCTACCAATTGCCCAAAATTGGAGAGATTAGCACTCTGCGGGAGTGCCACCGTTGGCGATCCCGAGATGGCGTGCATTGCCACAAAATGCGTGGCTTTGAAGAAGCTGTGTATTAAGGGCTGTCCCATTTCAGATGAGGGTGTTGAAGCGCTTGCTTTGGGATGTCCCAGTTTGGTGAAGGTAAAGGTCAAGAAGTGTAGGGGAGTAGGTGGCGAAGTTGTGGAGCGGTTGCGAGAACGCAGAGGGTCATTGGTTGTGGTTCTGGATGCTACTGAAATTGAGCCATTAGATGGTAGTGGTAGCGAGGTTGGAGTTCAAGAGAGTGGCATGGAGTTCCCACCAATTGGTAATCAGATAACCGATGCTTCATCGAGTTTTAATGGCCGGTTGACAACTATGTTCAGGACAAAGTTTGGATTCTTTGCTAGTAGGAATCTTGTGGCATGCACCTTCAGGAGGTGGTCAAACGGTGATGATAGTTTCAATGGTTCATGATGGACATTGTAAGAGTTGGCAGATTTGTTCTTGCTCTTTATCACTATCACACAGAGATCTTGATATGATTGCGTTGTGTTTAATGCCCGTTAGTGGCTTGTGTTATTTATTTTTATCTTCCCTTGTCGAAGTGTATTAGCAATAGAATGGCTGCAAAAAATGTAGGCCTGGGAAAGATCTCTTCTTGCTCCTGCTTAACAATATTTGCACTTTTGTTATAATATTTTCTGTTCACTAAGCATATTAACTGTTAAGCGAGATTCGCTACAGGATCGATTAAATTTTGCGTAGTTTTTGGTTTCCTGATGCTTATAGTTTTATGTGACCTTTCTTGCGCAAGTCTCAGCAAAACCATGCAGTAATAGGAAGCTATGACTTGTTGAGGTAGTTTGGGATCTTTGCTTCCGCATAATTGAGGATATACGGAAGCTTTTGTTCTCCTCCCGCAGGTATTTGTTGATATGGAGCGTCTATGCGTCATAAATCTTTATTTTTGGAACTTGTTCTCTCTCTCTCTCTCTCTCTCTCTCTCTCTGTGTGTTGAATAAGTCTGAAATTGAGATTCGTGAACTCGTGTCTGTATTTTGCTTGAATGGTTCCACGAGATTTTCTTACAGTTTCGTTATTGCGTGTTTGTAGAAAATTTAGTTGCCTTTAGGAATGGTAGATATCATTGCTTATTCAGGACTCAAGACATTCTTTGTTCTGGATGATTCTTGTCGATTGAAACCGCGTTACGCGTTACAACAGCAACAATTGAAAAGTTATGCTGTATTATGGACTGTATGCTGTAGTTGCACTGACTTATAGAGAAATGCTTTGACAACAAGAAATTTCATAGAAGTAAGTTCGAAAATTGACGTGGTTTGATATGATATGTTAGATTGTAAAATTATTTTTATTGTAAATCAGATCTAACATATCATATCAAAACACATCAATTTGTGACTTTACTTTTATACAATCTCTTTATGGTTATAACACTTCTTTGTCTTGTAACAGTGCTATTATCACTTTCCATGAAAGGCCTTTGCAGCTTTCGCTTGCTTTTGTGTGGTTTGAGAGGAGAGTTACCCCTGATTCTGTGTGGCTGAATACAAATTTGGGTCAAACCAGATAAATGGCTTTCGCAGAAATATTTTCTTTTTTTGCTCTTGGCCGGCCGGCTGATCTCTCAGTTTGAATTTCATTTGAGAAACTTACAAACAAAAGTTGATTGCCACTCCATAGAGGCCCTATTAGCAAAGGATTTTAAAGAACTAGTCATCCATCGTGTACAGAGTTACCCTCCATCCAGCTTAGAGATATATCAGACTACCAGGTAAACGGATATCTGAATCGTTCCAAATAGAGAGGGCCTCCATATCTCAAGTCCTTGTCTTCGAATTTCAAGACTTTTCTGCAATGTCCCACGGCAGGATACCTCCTCACGTAGATAGGCGATGCCTGCATTAATATTTCTGGTTCCTTCTCCTTGTTTTCAAATTCTTAACACTGTTTCAAATTTTAGTATATTTTGGAAAAATCTATGTTATCAATGTCTTATGGAAATCTTACGGCTGGTTTGAGGTGTAAGGTGAGATGATAATTTTGTAAATAGTAGTAAGATAGTTTGTGAATAATAATGAGATAGTTTGAGTTGATTATTTTTTGGATTTTGAGAAAAAAAAAATATTAAATAAAAAATATTATAAAATTAAAATATTGTAATAATATAGTTTTATAATATTATTTTTATTAGGGGATTTGAAAAGTTGTAATTGTTTTTTATTTTTTATTTGAAAGTTTAAAAAAATTGTAATGATTAGTTTGAAAATGTAGTAATGATTAGTTTGAAAATTTTATATTTGAATTATGTTTAGAAATAAGATAAAACGAGATGAAATAATATGAGAATTTTGTGTCTGATCTTATGTCCCAAACTTGTCCTAAATTCTAGGGATTGGTACGTTATTTGGTTTCAAAAGCGCAAGTGCTCAGCTTTTTTTTTTTTCTTTTCAATGATCTTAAATATTAATAGTAAGGTTTATTTGAGAACACAATTATTTTCATACTACTTTATAAACTATTCACTACTATTTTTATTACTATTTACGTATTATCTAAGATAATCTTAGATTTTATTTGGTTAAACAGTATAAATAAGATAAAATGAGATGAGATATTTTATTAAAAGTTAAATAAAATATTGTTATAATATAATTTTTTAATGTTAGTTTTATTTTAATATTTAAAAAAATTAAATTTTTTATTATATTTTGTATAGAAATTTAAAAATGTGGTAAGGATTATACCCGATCAAGTTCTGCATATTGACCAAAACAATTCCAGGTTGCCGTCCAAAATGAGAAGTGATTGGCAGAATATTCACAAGGAACAGGTGGTTGTTGCTGTTAGGAGACTTTTCTATTCTTCCTGATTTGAATTTTATAGGGCTGAGAAAGACCGATTCCATATAGATTAGAGATTTAATCCAAAAGTAACATTGTTTATGCTAAAACTAGGCTTGCAACCCGAGCTAATTAAGCCGGGTTTGCATCCGACCCGACCCGAATCGTCCACATCAAGGCAGCAACCTTATCCAAACCGACCCACCAAAACAAAATCGGGTCGAACCCGTATGACCCGCCTGATATTATTATTGAAAAAAAAAATTTTGAAAATGTTGAACTCGTCTTCGTCATCGGATCCAACCCGCGCTGCATCGAGTCAACCCACTTCCAAATCAACCGAGTCTCGACCCACACCCTCTAGTCCAACCACTGCTGCTTCGCCATGGTCTAGACCATCGATGCTCCCGTCTCGACCATCTGGTCCTTGGTCCCACGTCATCAACAACGATGGTGAAGAAAGAACGAGGTGAGGGAAATGAATAGAAACAGAAACAAGAAATAGGAAATGAGCAAGAAATGAACGAGGTGCAAGGCAGCATCACAGTAGGAACCAAACCAACCCACTCGTTCTGGAAGATAAAAGAGAATCCAAATAAATAGGGAAGAATAGATGATTTTTTTTTTTTTTATTAGTAGAACAGAGGAAAATAGAACAAGAAAATTTTACCTCGGTTGTTTTGGGGCGATTGTATACTGAATATTTTCCTCTAATCTCCTTTAGGAGCCCTCCCTTTGTAAAAAACATGCTCTTGAGCTCGTTGGGCATGGCAGGAGAGCAGGTTGGATTTGCCAACCACATGTTGGGGCTTTTCTTCTTTGAAGGTTTGAGAAGGGGAAGTGACATCTGACATTTGGATTGACACGAGAAGGCTGGATAGCAGGAGAACGGCGATGAAGCTAGGGTTTTGAGGAGAACAGTTCGATTCAAAAAGTGTTCGGTTTCTTCGGTTTTGATTGAATATAAGTGTAGTCAACCCGTTATTTAACTTGATTCGATGAACCCGACAAAAATCGGGTGGAGCATTTTCGGATCATGCGGACGGATCGGCCCATGGCTTTTTTTGCACAGGCCTAGCTAAAACTACGGTTTATTTGCTAAATATCCTTTTTGTCACAAATTATGATTGAAAACAAAGACCAAAACTTATCAAGATTCCTCACGCAAAAGAACTAATGTGTCCAAAACCATGAGAATTACGAAAATGAATGTGAAAATGATTCTGTCCAAAATGTTCACGGTTCAACTTCAATTCTCGAATTAGGGTACCAACCGAACTAAACATTAATTGAAAAATATTAGGTCTAGATCGATCGATTCCACTTGAAAAAAAGAAAAGAAAAAGGAATCAGTTGTAAGTTGAAATTTAGTTGAGATACAGAAACGGTTTCATCTCATATTATCTTATTATTACAACTTTTTTAAATTTCTACACAAAATATAATAAACAATTCAACTTTTTTAACTTTCATCTAAAACCGTCTCATCTCATCTCATCTTCCTATCCAAATTACACCTAGCCAACCCAATTTGACCATATTGTATTTTTCAATACTCGGATTTTTCCCTTGATTGGAACACCTTGGAAAATTAAATGTGACATGTTAAGATCAGACAACATATTTCCTAGTTGAAAATTGGGTAAGAGGGGTTAATTAAATTACAAAAATTTAAATTTAAACAACGAGTAACATACATAAATTAAAGTCATTATTCCTGGAGGTTAAATATATTATTATATATCCTGTTGGTGTCTGAACTTCCACATAGAAGAGAAGATGATGTAGATTGAGCGAAGTGATTGCACCAAGAAGCTGCTAGTTGGGCTGTTGATGGTTCATATTTGCTGATCATGCATGTTGTTTATGGAAGAATGAAAACTCGCTAATCCAACCATAGTTCTTCTACAGACAAGCAAATCTACGTACCATCGGCGCACCATTTGACCCATACGAAATTTCCTTTCCCGCTCTAGACGCCCCACGAGACTGGCACCAATAAAACGAATCGTTTCATTTTCCATATCACAATCGCTGCGCCATCGGTACGCAAGGTGGCCTGAAAGAAAGAGTTTTCCATCCGATAATTTGTTGGCAGCTTGCATAGGCAATGCCTACATTTGATGGGATGACAAGAAAAAAGAAACCTATTATGGTCTTGTCATGGCAGCCTGTAACTCTCTGCTTTGCATATACATTCCTCACACTCTCGACTGTCGAGGCTTCTTTTCCCTTTGGCCTTTAGCTTTACACCGATCTATGTGCTTTCGCAACTTTTTCTACTTGTTGTTGCATATATATATATATATATATATTTTTAAGAAAGAGTATGAGACTCACGGTCTTCCCATTGGCTCCTTTGGCAAGAAAATCATTAGCTTGGTTTATCTCTCTATATGCATGCCTAATTATTAGATTCAAAGCCTTTGCAGATTCAAAATTTTTCTCCCAGACCTCTTGAATTGACTAGTGAACCTCACCTTTGCATTCCACCAATTGCTCAACAGTTGAAAATCTGTTTCGATGACAATATTAGTTTGCTGCAACGTAGTGCAAATTCGCAGGCTATCAAACAATGCCTTAATCTCAGCCATGGTGTTAGAGCTGCAGCCATAATAGGCCATAAAACCACCCAATAGACCCCCCTTTAGAATCCCGAACAACACCTCCACCACTACATTCACTAGAATTCTCCAAACTACACCCATCAATATTTAACTTGACAAAATCCAATAGCGAAAAAGACCATCATAGAGTCATAAGTTTTTGTGCTTTTAAGCCCAAGACATGAAGTCCTAAACTATGTAAGTTCGCCTCATGATCAGTTGTGCTTACCTTCTAGCAAGTAGACACTTTCACCATTTGCATCTTCAAATCCGTATACATCAACTTATAATTGATGGTATTGACCCCATTACAATACCGGCAGCTTTGGCCTTGCGAAACCAAACTAACACCGACTGCTGCTAACTTCTGATTCTATCCAGTTTTAGACCCGACAGCTCTACATAATACCCCAACATATTTCAACTCTAAAACACGATTTCGTGTTTCTAAATTTGGACTTTCGCAACAGTTGCATTTAGAGGCCATAGAAATATTTAATCTTCGTATATTGGAATCAAAAGGCAAGCTTTTCTGAAAGCATTTCCACATGAATATATAGACACTTTAGTGAAAGTGCCATGTGCCATAACCCATTTTACCCAATCTACATTCTCTCCACATGTTCGGATGGTGGACAAGGTAGACTAATTGGTCGAGAAACTACCCGAGATCGGGCTATCCACACGGCGATCCTTTCTATTCCTGATCCATAGATTCATGTTCATCAATTGATCGGCTAAACCTTCACCAATAAGCCTTTTAATCTGTTGGAAATTCCAACCATGTTGACCCCATACTTCTTTCCCTTGTAGCTCGGGTTGAGTAACCTGCTCTACTTTATGTGCTAATATATCTAGTAATGACTGCCTTTTTCTTTTTTTTTTTATAAGCAACCTAGTAATGACTACTTACCAAAGCAGAAGGAGATATTATCCGCTTAACAATCATCATATGCCTCTAATTACTTCCGGTAAAAGAGATCTGATGGCTCTCCAAAGAGCTGAGTCCTTCCGTGAGGCCTGAATAAGAAAAGAATGAGACTGGTTTAAATATTTATCCCTGAAAAATGTTGCCCACTTTATGTGTATGTATATGCACTTTATTCATTGCATTGCGATCATGGTGGGAATGGTTCTCTCCTGCATCCATTTATGAAAGCAAGGACTAGGAGACAGGTATTCTTTGTTGAATCAACCCAAGTATGAAGGGCTGCACATGCACCGTTTTCTTTCTTGGTTGTATTAGGCACCAACTGCAGCCACCAACCATCTACCCATCCACCGAATTCTGCAGCAAAGATTGATCAACAAATGCTGCACCGAATTGAAGGCCATCTTGGTCAAGAATGGTGGCAATTTGTCCCCCATAATTTCTCCTATAAAAGGAGATGAATTGTGAAGAGAAAATGATCCTCACTGAGGTGAGAGATCAGGCAGAGGGCAGAGGGCGAAAATGGGTTCTGGGGAAACCCAGAACGGAGGCCATTTGAGAGAGATAGAGAGATGGTGTGAGTGTTTGTAAAATTGTACAAACATAGTGAAAAATCGAATTTCCGCTTCAGTGGACGTAGGCAGTTGCCGAACCACTTAAATATTGTCTCTATCTATTGTGGGTGTGATTTCTGGGCGGCCGGAGGCGCAACAAATGGTATCAGAGCTTCGGTTCGTGCTACCCAGAAAATTACAGTTGATCAAAATCAACTTTTGATCACACAAAAATGTTCCTCTCATCGAGACGGATCCGTAGCCGCAAACGGCGTCGAAAACGGATGTCGGAGGAGCCCGTACGCGCCCCTGGAAGTCGGAGAGTGCGATGCACGCGCCTCAGTCGCACTGGAGGAAGAAGACGAAGTGGGATACACGCGCCACGCGCCCCCACGCGCGGCTGGAGGAAGAAGACGCGTGGAACACACGGCCTCACGCGCCCCCACGCGCGGCAGATGAAGAAGACGCGTGAGTAACACGCGTCCACGCGCCCTCACGCGCGGCTGGGGTTGCAGACGCGTGCATGGCACGCGCTCACGCTCCCCCACGCGCACTCGGAGTACTCTGGCGCGTGTTGGACACGCGCCAGACGCGCCTCAGACGCCCTACTGCGGCGCGTGTGGTCACGCGCCAGAGAGATCTGGACCGTCCGATTTTCAGATCTTTGTTGGGCTAGAACTAAGCCATCCGGAGTCCGATTTCAACGATCAAATAGTGCTTTCCAACTATTTGGATTATTCCAGACTCATCCGTACGGTGGGAATGTCGAGATTCGCCATCGGTACTGTTGATCTGAACTGTCGATGCGTTGCAGATCATTTTGGGCTAGATCTATGCCAGTTGGAGTTCCATCGCGATGATCAAATAGTGATGTCAAACTATTTGGATTATTCCGGACTCATCCGTACGGTGGGAATGTTGAGATTCACCATCGGTACAGTCGATCTGAACTGTCGAGGTGTTGCAGATCATTTTGGGCTTGATCGTAGCCAGTTGGAGTTCCATCGCGATGATCAAATAGTGGTGGCAAACTATTTGGATCATTCCGGACTCATCGGTACGGTGGGATTGTTGAGATTCGCCATCGGTACATTTGATCTGAACCGTCCACGTGTTGCAGATCAGTTGTGGGCTTGATCGTAGCCAGTTGGAGTCATGATGGACTCATTGGTTTTGGGCTTAATTTAAGCCAGTTGGGATCGTGAAATTTGATGGAGCAAATTTCAGATCATTGGACAATGCTGATTAACTTGTTATATCAGCAGGTTTTGGCAGTCATACAACTCATGGAGCATATTGTTATTAAGAGGAGAACCGCATCGGATCTCGTTGTGGCTTTCTTTGAAAAGCCAGTTGCAAATAACAAAGTGCAGATGAAGCTTTGGTGTGGTAGTGTGGATACGTACAGTCTAAGGAGGTTCTGTCTAGGAGATTGGAAATTTTAAGTGTGTCCATTGTGACCCTCCAATCTTTCCTGGGAACTGACTTAGTGAGGTACTATTCATTTTTACGGTAAATTCATTAAAGCAATGTCAGGAAGTAAGGTTTCAAATCTTGTCAGATTTGAGGTGGAGAAACGGTTCAATTTCAGATAAGGCAGAAGGTACTATTGTTGCCCAATAGCATTTGGCGTTGTGGTCAAAAGGTTGGGAGGTCATGAGAATGACTATGAGTAATTCTGCAAAGAAGTCAAAATTGAAGTTTCTCAATGTAAGAGATCTTATCCTGGATGAGGAGGTGCGCAGAAGAGATTCTGGCAAGATTTCGAGTTGTTGGTCCTGAATGTTGATTGTAAGGACAGAGGCAAGTCAAGATCTGGACAACAGATGACTCGCTAGAAATTGTGGCAAGACAGGCCACAAGAGACTGCTAAAATGAGGAGAAAATTGAGAATGATGCTGTGAATATGGTGACTGAAGAAATACATGGCATTGCATTTCTTGCAGTGCACAATGCTGTTAAGGACAGCCTGATGACAGCAGTCATTCAGTAGTGTTTTCTCAAAGGCGTTGAAGGGCAAATCAATTCCGGAAGTCAACAGTGATACTAGCGACTGGTGAAACGGCTAGTATAAGGAGCAATTTCGGCAAGTGGCTCCAAGTCAATAAATGGAGATACTGCAGGTCCACAGGTTTACACACAACATTGGTTTGGCATTAATGCAGGGTGTGTGGTGGAAATTCATGTCGATGGCTGATGAACTTCCAGGAGAGCCAAACGTGGAAGTTACACCATAGTTTTCAGCAAGGTTATTTTCGACATGGGCCGAAGTGAAATGCTTGGAATTGGTTTATTCTAAGTGGATATGCTTTTATGGTGAAGCATGATAGCGGGAGCTATGAAGATCTTCATTGAGGTGGAGATTGTTGCTATTGTTGCCCAATAGCATTTGGCGTTAGAAGGTCACGAAAGATTAATTGGTCTTGGCTCGGGTTAATTGTCGTGTGAATTAGAGAAAGTAAAAGGAACCCAGTTTTACTTTTCTAAAGAAATCTTCCTAGACCACGACATGAAGTACAGGTGTGAGAGATGGGAACAAAACGTCAGATGTTCCAGGGATATCTACACCTAAAGAACTGCCAAGACGATCAGACCTCCATGGTGGTTACTACCTTAAAATGTATCCTGCTGAATGAAGGTAGTGAACTACGGTATGAAGAAAAATCTTGCAAGAAGGGAGATTATGCAAGTCGGAGACTGCACACAAGATGGACACATGCGACTGAAGATAGCAGCAGGATAAGGGGTCAGTCACCCAGATCAGAGATGAGACCTCAGCAACAGGTTCTCTGATATGTGTCAAGGTCTGTGCGAGACCATTGATTCCCAGTGCAGTGGGAGATGTGTTGCCCTATGTAGATGTGTTGATTAAGGGCATTGTACGTGATGAACTAAAGTTATGCATCACTTTAGTTAGTCTTCTAAGTTGAAGACATGAGCTGTAAAATTGTATAAGGGATCATGCTGGAGATAGAGCTCGGCATGTTGAGAACCAGTCTCCAAGTTGGAGATTGGTGTGATTGTAGGATTATGGAGCCTGGTTTTGAAAGCTGTAAAGGCACCAATCAGATTGTTCGCTCGGATGTGGCTAGAGCGAAGCAGATTGTTCGTTCGGATGAGCCTAGAGCGAAGCTCAGTTTGCTCAAGGTGTACATGAGTGCGGACTCATGGACTCGAGCAAAAGAAGAATCCTAGAGAGTTGAGATTGTGCAATTGAGCACTGGTAAATCTCCTCTGAAGAAAATCCCTTGCAAGCTCCGTGGATGTAGACGATGCTGATGCATTTGAAGATGCATTTGGAGAGGCATCTAGATATCCATTTGAAGACGTAGCTGAAGATGCATGTGATAGCGGATCTCTCATGGCTGACAAGCATTCCAAGAAAGAGGTGAATTCATTTGAAGAATGAATCAGTTTGCAAGCAGCCTGGTATGGCACACTTGGGTGGAGGGGGTGATTGTTGAATCAACCCAAGTATGAAGGGCTGCACATGCACCGTTTTCTTTCTTGGTTGTATTAGGCACCAACTGCAGCCACCAACCATCTACCCATCCACCGAATTCTGCAGCAAAGATTGATCAACAAATGCTGCACCGAATTGAAGGCCATCTTGGTCAAGAATGGTGGCAATTTGTCCCCCATAATTTCTCCTATAAAAGGAGATGAATTGTGAAGAGAAAATGATCCTCACTGAGGTGAGAGATCAGGCAGAGGGCAGAGGGCGAAAATGGGTTCTGGGGAAACCCAGAACGGAGGCCATTTGAGAGAGATAGAGAGATGGTGTGAGTGTTTGTAAAATTGTACAAACATAGTGAAAAATCGAATTTCCGCTTCAGTGGACGTAGGCAGTTGCCGAACCACTTAAATATTGTCTCTATCTATTGTGGGTGTGATTTCTGGGCGGCCGGAGGCGCAACATTCTTATCTTGCTAAGCATCCGAATCCACATGAAAGAGTCACATCAAGCACAGAAAACTGTCTGGTGGCAAAGAAAAGGTACGTACTTTTTCTTTTTAACACGATTCTTTCAACTTACCATTATGCCTGCCATCCTATTTTTGTGGGTTTTGCTATATACAAATACAGTTACGCACTAATCTATATATTAATATTGATTAATTTATATTTAAAATTTAAATTAACACTATTTTTAATAAAATATACTTTTTGACCAATCACATCATATTAGTGTACAAATTAGTACACAATTATGTTTGCAACTATATTTTTCCTATTTTTGTTGGGTTTTGTATTTTAAGAATTAGATTTTCTATTCAAAAATGAGTTTTGCTACATACAAGCACAGTCGCGCACTAATCGTGTACCAACACTAATTTATTCATATTTAAAATTTAAATTAACACTGTTTTCAATAAGGAAAAATATAGTTGTAAGCACAATTATGCACTAATCTGTGCACCAATGTGATGTGATTGGTCAAAAAGTAGATTTTATTGAAAACAGTATTAATTTAAATTTTAAGTATGAATAAATCAGTATTGGTACACAGATTAGTGTGCGACTGTACTTGTATGTAGCAAAACTCTTTCAATAAAATCTACTTTTTAACCAATCACATCACATTAGTGCACAGAGTAGTGTACAATTATGCTTGCAATTATACTTTTCTTTCAAAAATTCGAGTTCTAGTCATTTTGTCTATTTTTTGATTAGTTGCATCACTTTTTTTAATATAAAATAACTGATTTGGTTAATCATTTAAATAAAATGAAAAACGATTACGCAAAAATGACAATATAATAGAACTCCTTTCTATTAGTGGTGAAAGTAGATGTTTATTCCTGGAAATGTAGCGAAGTCATATTACAAGGCATTGGGAATTAAAATTGAAAAGAGAACGTATGGAATTCGATGAATATTCCTTGCCCCCTGACATTCATCAACTCCACGTTGTTACTTGAAAAAATTGTTCATGTACAAGTGCTTTTGACAAAGTTACAGCCAGCAGCGAAGCTCAATACTGCTTCAATCACTTTCAAAATCTTCTTCATCCCCAAAACTGAATACTGAAGCATCAGCAGCAATAGCTTTGATATCACTTGCCCCTGCTGAGTCCATGTTAGGGGTCTTAAGGCCGGAGCCAGGTTTCCCTGTTCCATCACTATCTGTTGCCGTGGAAGCAGTACTTTGTGTGGGTTCCTCGCTGCTCCTGAGGGAGAGCTGATCGGTTCTACGTGCCATATTACCGATTTCCTCTGCATTGGCATTGGTTACATGACCAGTTGCAGCAGATCTAGCTCCAGAAGTGGCATGATTTTGTCTGCTCTTTGAAGTACCATTCTCCTCTCCCTCGCTATCTGAGAACACATCATCGTTGTCGTCACTGCCAGAGACCTTACTTCTGTTGGAATTAGCTATAATCCCAACATTTGAAGCAGGAGGATAGTCTGAGCAACCATCAGATTGCTTGCTGACAGAATCCGCTTTCGACCTACTCAGTGAAGAACCATTGTAGTCTATCATCACAACTTCAACCTGGAACCCCGGAGACGGCAATTTTCTCTGGAAAGCATAGCCAACGGCTCATTAATAGACTGCTAAGAATGGGAAAGTGAAAGAACAGATATGGGATAAGAGAGAAAAGTGTACCTTATTTACTTACAGAATAAAGTAAAAGCAATATCAGAAAAGAATGTCATTTACCTTATCGAAACCATCAAGATCAGAGGTGTTCAGCATTTTTCTGTTTTCCGTCATTGTTGTATTTAACCAACTGAAACAAAAATCCCCAAAAATCAAGTAAATGAAACACATTTTTTATAGGTATCCCTATACAAAAAGAGTTCATGCTATTTCCACATCTTACCAGAACACAAAAAAAGAAAGAAAAAACTAAACATTTGGATTTTAAACGTTTTATTTAAAAAATGATGTTCTTAAAATCAACAACGAAAAAAGTAAGGAATTTCTTCTATTTTTTGGTTTTTGCTGATGATCTTCGAACCAAATGATCGAAGGTCAGATCACAGGTCTCATCCTGTAAGGATACACCTTTTAATTGCACAGAGGGCATGCTGGCACAGGGAGCCCTACGTTTCAAACTGTCAAGGAGAGAGATTCCTAAGGTTAGGGAAACTTTAATTGTTTGGCCAGAACGAAAACACAACCCACAGGGGCAGGGAGGGGGCAGATGAAATCGAGTTTACATTCATACCAAACTAGTAACAACGATTGTGAAAGGAAGGCAGTAGTATACAGACCAATAGAAATTTCCTTGGTGGTCATGAAAATGAATTTTGAAGTCCCCCACCAACTCTGTCAGACCAGGCTCTCCTGGTAGAGCGAAGACGACAATCCCTTTCTTTGATGCACTGATCCAGAAATCTTCTGGCTGCAAAAATGAATTGGTGGGCTCATATTAGAAATTTGATTGATTAATTAAGCATGTGATCCTAAAAGATTGAACTAACAAAAAAAAAAAAAAATCCATTAGAGGGAGACCAGATTAAATAAACATTCACCATTAGATCCTTCGTTTTTGGATGCTTTCTTGATGAGAACAGAATTCCTGTGGATTATGGAAAAGTACCATGTCAAAAAGAAAAAAATAATGCAAGTGAGATGAAAACAATGAATATGCAAAAAGGTCCCTTTCTCCGAGAATGGCAACAGATAAAAGATGGAAAGTGAGATGAAAACAACGGAAATAAGATTCACTAAATTGAAGGCACTTCTAAAGACCTATCCCTATTTTCATGAACTTTTAACTCCTAAAACGAGTTGACAATTATAAAAGGTCCATGTTCTCTGCAAACAACCAAACATCATAACTTTACTCGGTTCAAGAAATGAAACTTGACAATACACATACAACATAGAGTCTCTACCATATATTAATATATGATACATTCTTTTGTAAGTATCTTTAGATATAACTAATATTGCAAGGAAGAGTACAATGAGCCATAGCTCAGAAACATACCACTGTGATTGGAGATGGTAATGGAGGGCCTAACCCAATAAGGACACTTGTGTAGCCGAAATCCCCTTAGCATGCACCTGCATAATTTTTATTTTCAGTAACCCTTTGAAGATAAAAAGAAAAAAATTAAGCATCATGAGAGAAAATCGGGAGGATACCTACGCGCAGGCTGAATTTCACCATTGAAGTATGTTAAGACACGCTCAAAATATTTGACATACCTCTGGGAAAATCAGAAAAAAACTAAATTATTAGAAAGATGTAAAGAAGATCAACCCTTGAAAAGATAACAGCATTCTCTAAAACAATGGACTGACAATCTGACTTGGTAGAACCAGACCCTTCCCATCAATGCATCTTTTCTGGTTGTAGTAATCAATGGCCTCCTCAGCTGTTGGGAAGAACTGCAGAGAGATATCAAAACAAAATAATAATAGTAAAAGAAGCAATGAGATACAGGACAACTGTTTCCATGATACAAAACTGAAAACATTTAAAGTGGCCGACCATAAGATCCAACCTTAAGGAACAAGAGAAGGCTACAAATCATCAATCCAGTCCTCGCCATACCAGCTTTACAGTGAACAACTACAACATTCTGAATGTCTTCCTTCAACCATGAATATGCACTTTGACAAAATGATTTTATGAGGTGGATAGGAGGACAATTATGGTCATCGAATGGGAAGCTCGCCACCTGGAAAATCTCCAAACAAATCAGAAATTGAAGAAGCTTACATGCCCAAATAATTCATGGACAACATACAGCCTCAATAACCTAAATCTGTCTATTTATAGCACATTCTTAATTGGTTAACAACAACTAAAGGAAGACAGAAGTGTCATTTATATTTCTTCTTCTACTTCTTCTTTTGTGTTTAAATCCCTGTGACATTTAATGTTTTCTATAAACATAAATTACTGGTGGTCAAGCAGTATAATGAGCACATTTTTGTACTTTGTACTTTGTATGCTCAGAATGTATTTAGACAGTCAAACCACCAAGTGGAAACTAACTCTACTTTCACGTTCATTTCAGGTATTCTGAATATGAATCTTATCTTACATTATACAGATACCTTCAACTTTGATAACTAATACAAAGAAAGAAATTGAGAGTTAGATGAAATCCTTTTATTTATAATCTTGAATGTACTGAACACTAATAGTGGGAGCAAATGAACTATAATGTCTACGATATTTTTCTAGCTTTAATCAATATACTAAATAGAATTTGTAGTTCACATGTTGCACGAGGACCAGGATATCATCTTTAAAACTATTCATTGCAAAGAGTATATAATCAACCACTAATATTGAAAACAAAGAAAAAACGTCAAGGTCTGATATCTGCACAATAGACACGAGAATGCGGACTTCAAATTCTTATGATATAAATTGAGCATTTGACCTTAGTATTTTGTTTAGGCTCTGACATTGACGTTGAACATAATGATAATATTTTTGTACGAACATGATGGTAATACCAAAATGCAATATAGATTAAGGCTGTACCTTCCCCTCAAATAGTGATGCATCATACAACCTCTCTGAACAAAGATTGTAGACTTTATATTTTCCCTGCATGTGAATGGAGGAATTTTGATAACACAAATTTGGAAACCAGAAATAGGCAAATCATATTTGAAGTTCAAATTTTATGGTTACCAACAGTTAACTTTTTTCCTAGAAACAATAACTAGATACCCAGCCATTGCACATGGTCGGAAATTTCCAACCTCAAAAACTAAACCATGTTTTACCTTGTGGTGAGTTTCAAAAAACTTGATCACTTCTTCCATATGATTCCGATAGAATCCCTGCACCATATTTTTTTCAGTTAATTTTTTGTCCCAACAATATAGATGAACTTGCCTAATTTAACATCAAATACAAAGCACATAAGTATTTTACCTCAAAATATCCAAAAATCCCAGAGCTTAAATCACCAGCAGGGAATCCCATAGCAATTATATTCTCGGTGATATATGCCATGTCCAAATCAAATCCTCCCTCCTGTAAATCAGGTATAGAATCTCTTTAAATCAGTGACATTTTTGGTCCAGACATATTTTGTGGAAAAAAAAAAGGAGTATTACAAAGATAGTACAGGACAATTGAATTAAAGTTACCTGAGTAATAGAAGATATTCACGACCAAGTTATCATTTAGCACTATAAATGAAAAAGAAAATCAACATAGGCAATAGAATGGTGAGCTACCATGTATCTTCGTTTGTTTTGAGAGACAATATGACGTGCTTTGACTTGCATAGCCTTCACTGCGCTCCGGGATGAGTCAACCAACCCTTTTGTGAATGATTCAAGAACGCCAGATTGGGCAGTTTCTGTCACTCCTTCACTATTCTCTGCTGGTATGTTTGCCACTGGACTGATCCGGAATCCTAACCCACTAGTGAAACGGGCAAATGTTGATGTCCCAGCATTTCCATTTTGAGAGTCCTCTTGTGCTGCCCCGAAGGAATGCGGAAATTTCAGACTTCTAGTCCAAGATGATATCCCAGAAGAAGATGAAATAGATGGTGTTTGATTTGCATTACTATCTTGCAGAGAGACAGGAGCAGCAGAATGTTCAACATCAGAGGCTGTACCCAGAGGTTGAGATGATGAGTCAGCAGATTCCGGATCCATTCTGAAAACGAAGGCCATAATTAAATCAATCCATGCTAAATAGAGGCTCAACCATGGAGCTTGTAAACTTAATATAAACAAATTGGGATTCATTAGTCGATAAAACTTGAGAGGAAAAGAAAAGATTAACCAGCTAGTAGCAATTTACATGAAAGATAAAATTATAGATTTCAAATATATCATTGTGCACAAGGCATGCTCAACAGATTTCAAATATATCATTGTGCACAAGGCATGCTCAACTATGGTTGTAATTTGTAAATGAGCCAAGCTGCCATGCGGTTATCCTCAACAGCTTCTGCGAAAGTTTTGCATGGGCAAGCATGTAGCAATCTAATTCAAAATAGTTATTCTCATAAAACTGAGTTACCAACATCCTACACTCAACCTCGAAATTTTGAAATAAGGATACGGCAACAAAATTCTAAATTAACCAAAATGATTAAAAAAGATAAATCCAATCAACAGTATCGGGTGAATAATAGCTGTACAGTGTACAGCGTAGTGATATAACATCATCAGATGATGTTCACCTTTTTACATAGCGTAAGCTTTTGAAATAAATGAAGATTCCTTTAAATTATGCATGTGCTAAAGCAAAAGTATGCGACAAACAAAAGTTGGCAAGAAAAGGGATTTTAGCAGTTTTTCTCAAGAAATGGGCGCTATGTAGATACATACCTATCATGTAACATTTATATTATTCCCATGTACTTGGGCCATGCCTATTATTCTCACCATTAATTTCCTTATTTAGCGATGAAAAAATGAACCATTTATATTACATAATATTTACTTGCCAAAAATAAATAAATAGCACAATGAACTTCTAAGCATCAAACTACTTAAGGAATCAATCGTTAATACTTTATACCAAACACAATGGCAGGAATAATGAGTAAGCAATTTAATGAAAAGGACCATATATTCTGTGGACTGTTTCCCGTTTGAGAAAAAAATTAATTGTACCTCACATTTAAAATTTAATCGGCGAATTGACCAATTAAGTGTACAAATATGTCATCTTTTCAAATCCTCGAACCAAAACCCACAAATTCAATTGAAGCTTATCGTTTCAATCTCATTTGGCCAAATAAATAGATTTACAAAACGAAACAATGAGATCTGGCAGGGGAAAAAAAAAGATTCAAAATTTCGTAAGAAAATCCACAATGTGATAAGAAAATCCACTCAATTGCATTACGAATCTACGAGTATATGCGGATAGTGAAACGCGTTCGTAAACGTAAACGACCATACTGAGCAAAGGGGTTTGAGATCATTTACCAGACGAAATGCAGTCGTGCTCGGGTTGACGGAGGATCTGGGAGTGGGTTGAAGAGGTACAGCGGCGATTTCTGAGAGTGTGAAGCTTTGGTAGAGACAGAAAAGAGAATAAGCAACAATTGCAGGCGGTAGCCGTGGCCCGTGGTTAATAACAGTGAGTCGCCGCGTTAAATGGTTTTGACCATTTATAAGCCATTTAAACATTCGAAAAATTGGTCTATAAAAAAAAAAAAAAAAAAAATTAAAAAAAAAAAAAAGGAAAAATGTAACTATTATTTCATTGGGATATATCAACCTTTGTAGTTTTGAAAAGAAAAAAATTATTATATGATAATTTTGTATACACTTTACTTATTCTATCTTTAATTTTATATTTTATTTTTAATATAAAAGTTTTGTTACATACAAGCACTTTTATATACTCTTTACGTATTTTATTGATGTGATTAGATAAATTAACTATTTTATATTAAAAAAGAAAGCAATCAATCACATTAATAAAATTCACAAATAAAGTTTGAATATATAAACAAAATTATAACCATTTTAAACGAAATATTCAAAAGATTATTATTTTGAAAAAGAATTACATCTTAGAACACTATGAAATTCATATGTTCTTGTAATTCATAGCATTTTCTCATATAAGAAATTATATCTTGAGGAAGAAAAATCTCCATTAGTATCCCTAAAAATAATTGTTATATCTTTTTTACATTGGTATTTACCAGTATTTTCTAAAGATAAATATAGTTTTAAGATCTATAAATCTATTATATTCTAGTTAAAAAAAGGTAGAATTCACAATACAAAAATACGGATATTATATATTTTAAAATTGTATAAATTATTTCACATATATATATATAGAAAAAATCTATTTAAAAGTCTTATCTTTTACATACTCAGCATATTGCTGATGTTGAAATTTTATACATTAACTATGCTAAAAAATTATTTATATTCTGATTTTTTAAAATTACATAGTGGTGTCCTAAACGCACTAACTTATAAGAAATAAATGGTGTTTTGATTAGGGTTTTTTTAAGAAATAATTTCAACTTATTTACTTGCTTAATAAAAGTCAAACACCAAAGGTCTTTCATCTTTGAGGTAGTTACTTGTAAAATGATCCACCCGGATAATCCGATCCGGCCCAAGCTGGCACGTACGGAGCTTGAGTGTTGCAGCAAGTGTCCGAAAGTCTTACAATGCCACAACTTATAAAAGGGGCAACAATAAATTAAAGAAAATATGTATTGAAAAAACAAAAATAAAAATCGCATCCAACCGCAACGAAATCGATCGCAGTAATTAAGTCCAATCAAATGGAGGGGGCACCGGCCGGCGGCGATGATGTCACTCCGGCCACGGCTATCTCCCGGTGGAGTTTCAGAGTGTCGCAGCGGTACCAGCATCTGCTCGACAAGTCGACTCCGCACATGCTCAACCGCTGGATCGCCTTTCTCTTTGTCGCCTCGGTCTACGTCCTCCGCGTTTACCTCATCCAAGGGTTCTACATCGTTTCGTACGGCCTCGGAATCTACATTCTTAACCTCCTCATAGGGTTTCTGTCTCCCCAGGTGGACCCCGAGATCCAGAACCTCTCCGAGGGGCCCTCGCTACCGACACGTGGCTCCGATGAATTCCGCCCCTTCGTTCGTCGGCTCCCAGAATTTAAGTTCTGGTGCGTCGCCGTTTTCATTTCTCCCCCTATCATTTTGCTTTGACTTGTATGTTTTGATCGTTTCCAGGGCTTTTAACCGTGGTTCATAATATTGGTAGCTATATATATCTATGTGCGGGGATTGGAGTTTGCTTCTTGATTGGTAATTGTAGGTACCGTGCAAAGTTTATATTGCGAAAGTAGGTTAGTTGGGATATCCAATCATTCCCTGAAACTACCAGGGATTAGTTAGATTCGGATTCTTTGTGGGTATGATATCTGCAAAGGGGATTGCAAGCAATATTGGATTTTTTTTTTTTAAAAAGAAAAGAAAAGAAAAGAAATAGAAATTGGTTCTTTCAATTTGATTTTATTGATTGCTAGATGCGTGTGGAGAAGACGTTGATAATCAGTGTATGCATTATATTTATGAGTTTTGCTACATATAAGCAGAGTCGCACACTAATCTGTGTAACAGTACTGATTTATTCATACTTAAAATTTAAATCAACACTGTTTTTAATAAAATCTATTTTTTGACCAATCACATCATATTAGTGCACAGATTAGTACACAATTGTGTTTGCAACTATATTTTTCCAATATATGTGTGCACTTGTCGATGGTTATGGTTAGCAAGTGGTTCAAAGTGAGAGGTTAGCGTGCATAGCATAAAAACGAACTTGATTAGCAACAGATTATTCATGCAAAACAAGGATGTTTGGTTAGGAATCTGATTTGTTCTATTTCCGTTTGTGCTGATTGATCTACAAGAACTACATATGGGTTATCAAAGCATAAAAAGTTGCATATCGAGTGTTTAATCTTCCTAATATGTTAGACCATAAATTAAATTATTAAATTTTCTTCTTCCCATGGGAGTCAGACTATCACAATTTTTTTATTTTTTTTTATTTTTTGTTAATATCGGGAACCTCTCCAAGGCAGAGCCATTCGGACCCACTCCTACAGAGTAAACTCTGGTCCTGTGCACCGCACCCTCAAAAGTACCTATACGGAATTGGTTAAATCGTTGGCTTTTCACTAGGAGTTGTGGCCCAAAATGATTGTTTGCACCCATGAGGTGTTCAACTTTGGACCTTGAAGGGAGTGATATCCCAAGACAAAGGCTTTTACCACTTGGCCCAACCCCTTGGGGTTAGTCAGACTCTCATTAATAAATCGGTCTAACCTGTAGATTATTCACTTGAAATGGTGAAGTGTGGAGTTAGGTTTCAAATTTAGAATTTCTGCTTTAATTTTTTTGATCGATAAACAAAATTTTATTGAGTTTAAAGTAGACAAAATGCATGAGTATATGGAACATATACGAGAGCGTCACCTATATATTCGAGTTTAGCAATACAAGGAAGTCATGAAAAGATATTCCATTAAAATCAATCAATTACAATCAACCAATGGATTGAAAAATAAACTTCTAAGCGCTTCCATTGACCACTCTTGATCTTCAAAGCTTCTTGCATTCCTCTCCCTCCAAATACTCCACCATAGACAACATGTATTAATAAAATGTTAAATCAACATTTGTGGAAAAAATTGAAGCCGATGAGAAGAAATGTATTTAATCTTTTTTATTTATATTCTAACATTAATGAACTTATAGTATTATAGTACACTAGCTTGTTTTTAGTCGGATGGTTACACAATGGGCAATAATTCCAATGTTATTCTGCCTCTTTTATTTGTCAGGGTGCTTTTTAGGTAAGCATTCTTAGGACCAATGCTCCAACTTATGCTCTTAGACTAAAATATATTTTTATGATCATGGAAGTATTTGTCTATGATGCTGTCATTTTCGTTTTGTATTGGTAAATCACTTAAACGGGCCACTATTCTTGATTGTTCTGTGTACTGAAGTTCCCTTGTTTTCCTCCTTGGAAGGTACTCTATCACAAAGGCATTTTGCATTGCTTTTGTGATGACATTTTTCAGCGCATTTGATGTACCTGTGTTCTGGCCAATACTGCTTTTCTACTGGCTGTCACTCTTCATTCTCACCATGAGGCGACAAATAACACACATGATTAAATACAAATATGTTCCATTCTCACTTGGAAAGCAGGTATCTAAGGACCCATCTTACTTGGAGTTTAGACCAACATGGTTTGTAGGCTTGTGTGTTAATTGGAATTGTGTTGTTGGTTTTAACAATATGTTCATTTTATTTTACTTTTCATAGCGGTATGATCAAAAGAGAACATCTTCAACTGAAAGCTCAAGCCTATCTACAGATTGATTGATTCAGGTAGATTGAATTGTATTTGCTTCTTTTACACTGCACACACCATCTTCCTCAATTTATTCTGCCTTGTTGTGACACAGTGGAAACTTTCGGAGAATGTGTTAACAACTAGATTCAGCGCCATGGATGATCATTCATTTTCCCTTGATTTTTTCCAAGCTTCTGTATGCCTCCTGGAAATCTATTGTTGGGGAGATGAAGTAGTTCATGAAATCCTTTTTCCCTTTTGCTCATAGTATAATTATCCTCATGTATAGAAGGCACTTGCTACATTCCCGTTGCTGAGATTTTTAAAATCTAGCGGCATATGTTTCACAGAGCCTTCGTTGTGAGGAATGAGTCTAGCTTCGCAATTGGGCTAATTCAAATTTAGATTAAACTGTACTTTTTTCCCGCATTTACTTGGAACTTCCCTTTGCTTATTATGCAGTGCACTTTCAACAGTATGCTTACATAAATTTTCTTAGCTATTGGATCGTATTCTTAAGATCTATTGTGAGGATTATATTGGAGGGCATCTTCTCTGCCTTATTGTTGATGTATGCTGTATTTGTAGTTAATTGGCTTTATCGAAGTTTTGTATTGGAGTAATTCTACTCTTAGGCCGGGCTAGATGTATACACCACACACTAATGATGCGGCAAACCGGTTTATTTGAAAACGGTCTAATGCTTGAGAATCGAGTTCCCTCTCTGCCCTACCCCCTCCCTCCTTTGCCCTCCCGCCTCCCTGCTGAATCCATCTTCTCCCCCCTCCCTCTGCACGGTAACATTCTCAATTTCTCAGACTTAAAACAATGGAGGAAATGATAACAACAAAAAATTTTGGATCTAGGAGACACTGCACAAGACTGCAACATCAGAAAGCAACAAATTTCAGCAATATCAAGTAAAAAATGTCGATTTCTCTCTATTGAAGTTGCCTCAGGGAAAGCTTTTCTCTCTCTTTTTTTTAAAGCTACATTGTCGTCGGAACTCTCTTTTCAAAATTAGTAGTTGCTACCTGACCCATCATCCTTTTTTTCACTCAAGTTCTACACTGCACTGCTCCTGTGCATTGCATTTGCATGTGTGTATTTGTGCTCATGCGACTCAGATCGACAAAGCATCAACTTTTTAATTTAATTTTTTTCACTCAACTCTATTTGTGCTCATGCGACTCAAGCATCAACTTTCTTCAACTCAGATTGCAGAGAAATGTGGGTGTTTTCTATGTTCTTTTTAGAAATTTTTTAGAGAGAGAGAGATTGCCATAGAGTGAGAGGTTGGGTATAAAAGAGCACTTTTATACCAGAGCAACACAACAACCTGCTGAATCTAAGCTTCTTTGGTCGATTGGAGTTGTCGGCAGTGAAAGGTTGTGGCAGATGTACTGCAACATGGGTGGAGGTGCGAATCATGGAGGGAGAAGTGGGGAGGAGAAATTTGAATTAGTGATTTGGGGAAAATGTGGAAAACGTGGGGCGTAGACAAAACGAATCGTTTAACTGTAAAAAAATAAAATAAAATAAGCCAGCTCACCTTTGTGTGGTGTTGGAGACTAAAAGGGCCTAAGAGAATTACTCTTTGTATTGTGTTTGTAATGCTCAAGTGTAAGAAGTCCTTGCATGATTTATTTCTCGTTTCCGGCCTGATGTCATTCCTTTATTATTAACCAAGTAAATGCAAGTTTTTCACGGGATATAGTTGAACTGGGTTAGCCTGTTGGTCATGGCTATAATGCGCTCAATCTATATTGGAGTTGGATTAATAACGGAACCGCACACGTTTATAAATTTTTTATACTATATATTGGAATTTCAGCATAGTCTCAATCAATTGTCCGGGATTGACTGTTGCACGTAAAACGTTGTTTCTTCAAAATCTTCGCTAATTATGTGCCAAGTAATTCTCCGTAGTTTATGAGATAGATGGCTTTAGAATCCAGCAGCTTTTTGTAGGTTCACCTATAAGGAACACGAACTGTGAAATTGTTGGAAGTGTGTGAATAGCAGGTAATACATCATCGGGGTAGGTTTGAGTTACGTAGAAATGAACGTGATTACGTGAAGCCAGCCTCTATTAAAACATGCTTTTGATTACGTATTCTGGTGTTTTAGCTCGCTCGGTTAATGCATTGATTATTCACCCCTCAAAATTGCCACAAACGTAGAAGATAGGTGACTGCTTGGTTGAAATTTATTTGGCAACCAAATTTCAATATTGAGACCTCAGTAAGTATCTCTGCAAACCGAGACAAACACATTCAAACATCTGGGTATTCATTATCCGGACTCTTTTAAGAAAAAACTCAAACCAAAGACCAAGCTTGGACTCACCCGATTCACCTTGGCTTGTAATAGCCATATATTCCGTAGAAAGTCTGTCCAAAAGTAAGCAGCAGCAAGACAACAGCAGCAACTAATGAGAGAATGGCCCAAGGATTGCTGAAATAATTATGCTTCAAACTCGCACACCAAGTATTCCACTTACGGTTGTAATACCGATTTACATTCTCGGACAGACTAGAAAGGTAACTGTCATTGATGTCAAAAACCACCTCTTGACAGATGCGGTTGAAGAGATCAGCAACTTCGGCATCACTGCCGAGCCAGTGCTCGATTATTCCGTAGTAATGGAGGTAACTCACATCCTGATGAGAGTCGATCAAGTTGTCCATGAAAACAATATATGAGGTAATGTCATTGCTGCAATCAAGATGACACTGCTCAAAGGCAATCAGGTTGAGAAAAAGCGACTTGGTACCATCGTGGATCAAGAGCCGAGGGATTTGGAGAATTCCATTCTTGAATTTTATATCCCAGAAGCGATCTGTTCTCCTTTTGGTAAACTTGATTCCAGCCTCCTTGAGTTCTGCAACACAATGTATCAATTGCTGCCTTCGTTTATCTGCAACGCGATTTCCATGAGACCATCTCTTGATCCAAATCCTGGGTTCCGGTTGAGGCCCTGTGCGCAAAAGACTTCGTCGGAAAACATCAAGACAATGAACACAACCTTGATCTGATAAAGGGTCAAAGGTGGTCGGATGTCCAAGCGATGACTCCAATTTGTTCCTATCACTTTTTGACATTGGTTCATCTGTGGGCATCAAGGGGTCGAAGAACTGGAGGGTTAGCTGGGCTACAAGTCCTTTCTGGTCTGGGTAGCCTAACTGAATTCCGAGAAGGCGATCAAGAATAAAGAGTGGAAGCTGATTCTCCAGCATTATCATATCTCTCTGAATTGAATGCATTGAGCCACGCATTGCAAAGATGGGGTCGTTACGAGGGTACCCCAGTTGCTTGAATCCTTCAGCAGCACCCCGGAAGAGCTCAAGCACAAAGCAACCATCTAGCACCATCATTTCTACGAATTCATTGCTGCTAAGAGAGATCGATCCTTCGTAACAGGTGCGGGCTTTTTCTTCAAGTTCTATTACAGCATCAAGATAGACTTTAACGTCATGGTTCGTACGCTTGAGGACATGGTGAAGGGCACGCCATTTGTGGCGATCCATTTGGCGTAAGCGTCTCTTTCCTTGGTGGTAAGGCCCCAAGGAAACGATCTGGGGAACATAAGCTTTGTCATCGCCTTCTCGTAGGTAGTGAGGGATTCTGTAAATGCAGAGCTTTGCCCATGAGCCTGCAACATCGTCTTGACGCGCTTGCTCAAGCTTTTCCTTGATAGATATCACCCATTCAGAATCTCTTGGATTGTCGTCTTCCTCTTCATAATTTTCACCATCATTTGGTCTTACCACGATTTGCAGAGATTCTGATGGTTCCTGCTGTTGTTTCTGCAGCAGCTCCCTAGTTTGTCCTGGAAATCCCTCAGGCGTTGTTGGTACCCCAGATTCTAAAGCTTCTCTGAGTTTGAGGGTGATCAGGTACCAACTCAAGTGCTCCTTGGTGAACACAGCCACCATCTTTTTGGTGAAAATCCTACTCTATTTCTGGGTTTGGTTTGGCTTGTCTTGGCTTTGCTTAAGAGGTGCCTTTCTAGCAACTAAAAGCACGATTGAAATGTTTATTATTCCTAAAGAAATAAAGGAGATGCCCAGTTTTAATTGGCCTGCCCCCACATGGACCCCTTTGTTTTGGAACAGCAATTTCTAGACAATTTTTAGCTGTAGTGGTTTATTCCTCCTTTTTTAAAGTTTTATATCCATCCATTCCCCAATGTTTGATTGTATCTCTTTTATGACCGGATTCTAAGGCAATTGCTCAGAAGGAAGGAAAAACTAAAAAATCAAAGGCAAGTAATTGTGAACTGCCTGAAAAGTCACTTAATGATATTTAGGGGCATCCGAAGGAAATGGATTATGTCAATTTAACGAGAGAGACCCATTAATCTCTCCAATACAAGATTAGTTTCGCGTGAAAGCATTGCTAATATGATTCAACAAATAATGTGGGGATTAGTGAACAAAATATCAAGTTCCAAAGATAGACAAGCGAAGTGAGTATTGAGTTATATATGGTTGTCTAACTTTTTGAAGAGTAAGGCTACTTATCATTCATTTTCTCATCATCATCTCATCATTACATAATGTGAGATAAAATGATCGGAGACTATTTGTTATGCTTATGACGTCAAACAAAATAACGATTATTCTGTAAGTTAGTTTCAACAGATAATTCACAGTAAAAAATACAAAAGAATCACCCAAAAACATAGAGAAACATTTTTGATGTTCAATTCAAAATTATCAAATCAAAAAATGTCGAAAATCGGCCCACAAGTCTGGTTGTATAGCTAAAAATCGTCTTTATCAGAATTTTACCAAAAATAGTAAACTCTCAACAATTATGCCAAAATTAAATACGTAATAAAAGAATTAATCTTTCAAAAATCTAACCCAAATCAAGTTCAGAATCACTTCTTAAACAATAAATAAAATGTTACCATAAAAGGAAAAAAATCATTAAAAATAGTGATTCGGAAGAGAAAATAGTGGATTTTGACCTCGAAAAAGATATGCACCAAGCAAAACTGAGTGGCCATGATGTGCGCATTGAAAATAACTTTCTAAATTGGGGTCATATGTGCTGTTTTGATACCTGCAGTCAAAGTTATGACCAAAATATCGAAATACATCCAAAACTGCGTCAATTAGGAAGATTACGATTACCTACCATCTTGGTGCTAATCTACCAACTCAAGATATCTTAGTGCCATCAACGTGTTATCTAACAACTCAGCATCATTTGACTCGGATTCTACTACAATAGCTTCAATTGTGAACTTATTATTTAATATCACATCATGAGATAATGAGAAAATTGATGATGAATATATTTTTTCTTTTAAATTTAATAGAATAATTCTACATATAACTATGAAGTGCGTAAAGATAACGTAAACGTTTTGAAAATGAGTGGAGTTTACTATTAAAAAATTAATCTTTTCATGTAAATTTCATATTTTATTCACTTTTTTTAAAACGATTACGCAACAGTTATATAATTTACAATCACAAATATCTTTTCTCAATTTAATTAGAAAATTGAGGCAATTTAATAGTAGCTTATGAATGGCAACTAATATTCAAGAAATGATGTGATAATATGATTATTATTAAGCATCCTGGCAGGACATGGTTGACCACTGAGAAAGATATCACATTGCAATTTTGCAAAACAAAACAAATGAAAAAATTTCTTTTTTTTGTAAAGAAGTTTCATGATTTAGCATAATTTGAGAAATTAAATCGATAAGAAAATACATTTATTTTTAAGAATTTTGTTTATTTTGAAACAATTTTTTTAAAAAATAAAATAAAATTACATAATCTATCAATTGTTGTAGGACAGAGTCCCAGACGGAATACTAGAAAAAAGTAGCAGTGACAAGATCTCTTTTTATTATATATTATTATTATCGAAATTATGTAAAAAATTATTTTCTAATAATATATTTTACTTTAAATCGACAAGATCTCAATCTTAATCCCAATAAACTAATCTCTTCATTCTCTCTTCCCTTTTCAATCGCGGAAGGGTTGCTTAGGAAAGGAAAGTGGCCCGATAGTTACTGCTTTATTTGAAAGTTCAGTAATTTTTTTATTTAATGGTTAAAATAATAATTTTTAATATATTGATATATTTTTTAAAAATATTTAAAAATAAAAAAAAAAATATGAATAAAAAAATTAGATAAAAAAACACTACTTTTGTACTAACCGTCACTCTATTACAAGCGACACACTAGCGTTACTCTAATCAATTACAGCTTTACTACATACAGTCGTCACATGCAGTCGGCGTGCAGTCGGCTGTACGGAATGAATAAAAAAAAATTATAAAAAAATTTTTTTATATTCAAGGGGACCTACATGAATTATAAAAAATTATAAAAATAATTTTTTTTTTCATGTAGGTCCCGTATTAATTTTTTTTTTACAGCCGACTGCACGCCGACTGCATCTGCCGACTGCAAAAAGTATTTCTCAATTAATAATAGCACCTGAAAAAACCAGTGGAAGAGTGTACATCTACTTCTCCTAGTGCCCTACTGATTTTATTCAAAACAAACTAACAAGAAAATTTCTATTCATCATCTCCATATACAATGTGTTATGTATAATTTTTTTTATTTTTTCTCTTATCAAATATGTAATGCATGGATGATGAATAAAAAAATTTAATTAGTTTAGGAATAATAAAACCAAAATTTTTTTTAAAAAAAATCTAAAAAAATATAGTGTGTGATTTGTGAGAAGATGAGTAGTAAACTGTAAAACTCAAAAATAATATTTTTATAATATTTTATTTAACTTGAAAATTCTTAATAGATGCTCTATAATACAATTTTCTTTAAAATATAAAGAAATTCTCTCAAAAGTGCCATCTAATAGATATTATATTCCATCATTCATTTTACATTCTACTACGTAAACCCAATAGATGTGGAGGGAGATGTTAATGGTTGTAAACATTTTAAATTAGTTTATCTCTCCTAATGTTGATTTTCTCCATTTCTTCAAAAATTATTTATTTCCATTTCAAACCCTCTCTATCATTTCCATGCTTTCTTCTTTGTTGGGCACCAAAGACAAAATCTGAAGCTGAATTAATCTCTTCTTTTTATTTTTATTTTTTGAATTAATTTATATTTTGGTTTAGTTTATAACTTTGGATTAATTTAAAATAGAACATAATTATTTGAAATTGTATATGGAGAGATATTGCCCATATATTTGAAATGAATAAAAAAATTAAAAAGTATAATATTTAAATAATATGAATAAAAAATAGATAAGCTAATGAATGAGATATTATAAAAATCAGAATGTAAAATAGAAAAAATGAATTTTAATGATGTAATTTAAAGAATAAGATGAAGAATCCACTTTAGTGTCCTCAAGGGAGTAATTTGAAAGTAGGTCTCAAGGTAATAGATGGGTATATATTATTCATTATATAAATTAATATCAGTTTTGCAAACGTGTTTGCACTTTGCTTTGTTGTTCAGCCTTCAACTACAGAACAAGCTATGACCGGAGGAGGCTGGAAGCCGGAGGGTTTTGGCCAGAACCAAGTTCTAAATACACTGTGGAATATCATCTCCTACTCTAAGCAAACCATCAACATGGGCAGATGATAACAGATGCAACTTCATTTAAACCCCTGGAGAACTCAGAATAATATTGCAAAAGCAAATGACACTGAATTACAACAACATCAATTCTTGAGGGTGCAAGTACAGTTCGACAGGCTATGTACAAAGATGATCAATGACCAAATTTAAACAAAACAAAACAAAAAAACAGCATCGCCCAATGAATAGCATATGCTACACTCAACCATGAGGGGCTTAATGGGTTTATCAAGCAGAGGAAGAAACAGAAACATTAGCTTTCAAGCACTGCTGACCATCTTGATAACGCTCTTGTAAGGGCTATTTGGGTTTTGGGGAGTAGTCTTAATGGGATAGGAGGCCTCCATTGCAATTCCACACTTGCCAGTAAATGTGCCGACCGCGTTGCGCTCTATCTTGATGTATCCATCCTCACCCCAGTTGGCTCCCCAGGAGTTCCTCACAAGCCAGTAATCTGCCCCATTCTCTGTGCCATATCCAACTGCAACCACCGCATGGTCTAGCTCTGACCCACATTCACCTGTAAATACACCCTGAAATACGATTTGAAGGTAATAAATACCTCATAGTATGAGTGAAATTACACTCGAGCCAATTCATGAAAAGAACCAAAATTTGACCTAAGCTGTCCTTTGAGAAACATACAAGCCTTCCCCTAATGCTAAATCCATCTTTATATAGTCACAGCAAGTAAGCTTACCGACTCGTAGAGCTGTAGAGCCCTGCCACTGGCTTCAATTGCAACACTCACAGGCTGATGCGCCACAGCCTTCTTCAACGCATTCTCATCATAGGGCGGGACATCCTCGTACCCATCAATGCTAACTACCTTTGAATGCTTCTGCAATAATCCAATACCAATAAACCCACAACATATAAATAACAACATAAACTTCAACAAAACACCAAAAAAAAAAAAAAAAAAAAACTGAAAATAAATTGAGAGACTTGGATACTGACCCTGGCCGTGTCGCATTTGCTGTTAACGCCTTGGTAAGGATAGTCTGCTTCGGTGTCCATGCCTCCATTGTTGATAATGAACTCGAACGCGTAATCCATGAGACCTCCGTTGCACCCGGCGTTGTATTCTCTGTCACAATCCACAAGTTCTTGTTCCGATAGAGAGATCAATTCGCCGGTGACGATTTGGTTTATGCCTTCCACCGTTGCCACGGTAGAGAACGCCCAGCAACTTCCTGCTCACCATTTACAAACAGAGCATTTTTATTAATTTTTATGGAACAGTTTCATTAAAATACTCGAATTTTAGATCGTCATTCGACATTCACATTCCCAGAGTTCCCAACGTGAAGTCCATATATAACAGTACGCTTTCAGCCACCAAAGAGTCTCAATTCAATGCTTCGACAAGTTCGACAAGCTTTTTCTTTGCTTTCCTTTTAATATTAATTCTCTTAATTGGAAATAAGAAATTAAAGAAAAAGATCAAATTTTTAGCTTACCGCAACTTCCTTGATCCTTGACAGAATTAACAGCACCTTTCGCCCTCCAATCTACGGACGCCGGCAACTTTTCATCGGCTCTAAAAGCGTACCTCTGGCTGGGGTTCTTGGACTTCATGACCCTTCGTTTGGGGTCAGTCCTGGTGCCCAAGTACAAGGCACGGTACTCCTCGCTCGTCAAATCAGCAAAACGATTCAAGCCAACCTTGTAGGTGCGGTTTTGGGTGTTGTGCTCATCAATGAACCTCAGATTATCCTTGAAAATCTCGAACCTCTTCTCGTTCTCTCCCAGCCCGTTGTAGGCTTTCCCATGCCTGGCCAGCCACGACATGTACATGTCCTTCACCTCGGCGTCGGTTCGCTTAGTCGGTTGTTCGTGGTTTTCGTTGTTGTAGCTGATGATGGACATGTCAGAGGCGGAAGAGGAAACAAAGAAGAGGAAGAGAAGAGTGCAGATGGCTACGGACATGGTTGCCATGGTGGAAGGCTATTTTTCTTGGAGAACAGGAGAAGAGAACAAAGGAGCGGGTGTTTGATGAAGAATGTAAGGTGGGGTCGAGCTTATATAGAGAACGAATTTACCAACCAGAAAAAGAAATTACAGATGTACTCGCAAGACAAAATAAGATGAATTTGTTAAATACCTGGAATGATTCATGGGTATTGAGAGAGAGGGGGGGGGGGACCAACTCCTAGAAACAGGGGCACAGCACTGCGACACCATGTGACCTCGTGGGTTGTCGTTGGACATTAGAAATACAAGGCGAAGCAGAAGCCCGGCAGTTGCGAGTAGTTACAGAACCCCAATACTGGGGAGTGGGGGAAGTTAAGTGAGAGCCGCCTATTTCAGCGAATGAATCATTGCCGCGCTGGACGTCTTTGCTTAGATCAGAGGTAAGGTTTTTTCTGAAACATTGCGATCAACTTGAACTCCGTGCCACTGATCTTTATGGGCAAAGAACTGAAGAAAATTATAAAAAGAAAAAAACGAATGGCCGCCGCAAGCAAGAGAAGACGGTAACAATCATAAAGCTCTACGAGCACAAAAGCATTAAACACCCTTTTGTCATCTTGATTATTATTTTTTTTTAGGATAAAACATCGTCCTCTGGATTACAGATTGCTGTGAGTTAAGATTGATTTTCGTAGCGCGATCATCAGGCATCTGACGAGACAGAAGAACCTTTGGATTCTTTTTAGGCTTCTGAATGCTGAATAAATCTCTCTCTGGAATCCTCACTCTAGAGATGTCTTAAAGCCATTCATGTATTAATATTGTTTGTGCCTCTCCACGACAAGAAAGATTTGCTAGGCTTTCAACTCAAAACTTTTGGGAATTTGTTTGTTGTTGTTTTGCAATCCAAAACAGAGTGTGTTGGGTCCTAAGAAATTTCCTTCCTTATCGCTTGGCACAATCAGCCCATACCTGTTTTCAATTTTCGATACGTCATTCTCACTCCTCTCCTTTGAAAGTTAGATCCAACTAACTGTCAGCAGAGTCACCCACGAAACGAAATCCAGCTACTCCGCCCACCAATCTCACTCCCTTCATTCATTCAAAAGGAAAATTAAAAGATATATTTTGCCACTACTTTCAGTTGATGCCCATAAAGATGGAGTAACTACTTTTGGTTCCCTTTTGGCACTTGTTCATAAATGCTTCTTCTGGGATGCAAAGAAACATCTAGAGAGGAATTTTGAAACATGGGGCACCGGTTTTGATTCTCCCTGAAAGTGCCCACTGTTTTGCAGTGAATGCTGAATTTATTACACTTGGTGTTGTCTGCAAGATTTTTATCTCAAACATACCGTTACATATCTCGAAAGTTGTAAAACGTACAAACCTATACCTTAGGCTTGAAAAAAAAAAAGTAAATACGAATTCACATTATTAAAAATTAATTAATTTTTTAATAATAAAGTTTATAAAAAAATTATATAATATTTACGTCACGTATATTTAATGCTATCCATTTTTTTAATAAAAAAATATAATTATAAGTATAATTATGTATTAATTTATGTATCAATATGATGTGATTGGTCAAAAAATAAATTTTATTAAAAATAGTATTAATTTAAATTTTAAATATAAATAAATTAATATTAATATATAAATTAATATGCGACTATTTATATATAGCAAAACTCTTTTTCAATTGATAGAAAGATACCATAACATGGGGAATTCACACGATAGGGGCGAGATTTGCCCTGCTCACAACGGGACGAACTATATTACCTCTGCACTCATCGCTGCCCTACTGGGAGTGCGGCCACACGTGTTCCATGAAGGGATGGCGCAGGGGCTAGAGTCACTCGGGCTCTTAAATTAGGCTCTAGAGACTCATAGTTTGCCCAACATGCTATCAAGTTTCAAAGTCCCGGACCCTACAAACCCAAAATAAATACCACAATTTAAAAGCCATTTAAAAGCCAATCTATATCCATATTTGAATGCTGCTTTTGGACTGAGTGACCCAATTTGTCCCTTTGGTCGCTCAATAGTACGAGGAACATAGTACGAATTAGTTACAGGTTTTATTTGTTTTTATTAAAATTGTCAACAATTTTGGCAAGTACGTGTGTGCCATCTTAGTATGTTATGTGATCAGTTTCTCCCAAAGCTTCATGGACACTTCTACATATGATAGGTCATTCCCATCTTCATTCCAACCAAGATCTGTACCTCCCAATTCTCTCCTTCAGACGACACTTCTACATAAATGCTTCCTAGGCGTTGACAAATAAAATGATGAACATAAACGGGGTTGCCGGCTACGACTGGAGTAGTTGGGGGCATCAGATATTAGTCCAGTCATGTGTCAAGCACAATCGCAACAACAATGTTTTGTAATGAATGAAGATTTTATTACATTTTGGTATCGTTTCTGAGAGGCCCAACTGATTGCAACTCTATAATTCCTATTTAGAAACGATTTCTGTATAAAATTTGAAGCCTATTGGATACAAGCTTTCTACAAAGCATGAGACTCGTCAGGATCCAGTGAATATACCACTTTCATGAGACCAGAATATGAATCACCCAACAAAAATATAAAATCAAAGGCGAAAAATTGCAAAATCAGGTGGAATTCAGGCTGAATTGGGTGACTGACCCGCTGTAACCAGTGCCTTCGCTATGTACCCTGTAATACCTTGCTTCTCTGCTATATCAATTGAATCTTGAAGCTGAAAAGCCAGGGGTTTCAAATTCACACAGCATTATATTATCATTAGATGTACTGGGATCATCTTTCAATTTTGTTCAGAATTCCTCACTGGAAGCCGTGTGTCTACTATTTTTGTGTCACGCTTTCTCTTACTACGAGTGCGTTTAGATCTGGGTGTTCGAGTCTTTGAAGAATGCTTCACTATCTGCTCTTGGACACCAGTCACTACTTTTTCAGTAGATGGGAGTTCAGGAGGGGCATCCGGCCAAGGTGTGCGTTTTGACGGGACAGTGATCTCCAAAGGAGGGTCAATTATCCATCTGTATAAAACACACAAAAAATCAATACATATTATGCATGCTGGACAGCTTCTTGAGTTAACAGAAATTGTAAAAGTAAATACAGATCCAATTACACTCGTTTGAGATGTGAATATCAAGGTAAAATTTATGCCTTTCGTGTGTTCATATAAAAAAAAGTAAATAAAATGGAGATAAAATGGATCAAGATGACCAAAATATTGAACATTTTTAAAGAAAACTATTAAACTTTCAACTTTGAGATTAGAATTTTTTTTTTAGAGGTTCAGAATTTCATCAAGGCAAGGCCCTTCAGACCCACCAAAACCCAAACACCACTCCACCCACCAAAACTAGGGGTGGGTGGTGAGGCCCCGCAGCACATCGCAGCACGTCAGTCCACCCCCCTGGTCTGGCCCCTGCCCGTCAGGTATAAGCTATAGGGCATCCACCCACATGGTGAACCCATGCGGGGACGGGACCCGGGCTAGGCCCAAGGCCTGCCCAGGATATTACCCGTCCAGCCCACACACACACACATATATTATAAAAAAAAAAAAAAATAGGTTTGTAATGATAGCCAAAACGGCGTCGTATCATTACAGGGTTACAAAACCCTACGTATAAATATCACATTTTCTCTCTCTTCTCTCGCTTTTCTCATTCCAGACTCCCAGTCCCAGTTGCCTCCCTTTCCCCCTCTTCTGATTTTTCTCCCCTGTACGTTAGGCTTTCACGCCTCAGTGCCAGTGGCGACAGTCCACAGCCGCCATCCTCAACTTCTCTCTCATTTCTCTTCGTCTTCCCTCTTCCCTTCTTCTCCTCCTCCTCCTCTAAGCCAGCAGAGATGAGAGAACTTCTCTTCGTAACTTTGTTGTCGTGGGTAGCGGATGGTGGCTGCAATCGTGGGTGAAACTGGAGTCCAAGACACCGTGATGGGTCTTTGAGTTTAATGACCCATGGTCGTGACCACGGGCCATACAAATCTATGCACAGATTTCGAGTTTAATGACCCATGACCACAGCCGTGGCCCACGGGTCTATTGTTTGATTTGTTCAATTTGATTTTTTGTTCAATTTCTTAGATTTTTCTGATTCGTAAGACAGTAAGTTTGTTTGGTTGTAAGTTTATTTTTTAGTTTTTGTTTGGATTTGTAAATCTGTAATGATTTGTGTGATTTTGTTGGAGTTTTTTGTAAGATTTGTATAGTGTTAGTGTATAGTGTATTATGTAACCTTGTAATGCAGTGTTGGACAGAGTGGGAAGACGGACTGGGGGGCCAATCCGCCCCCCGGCATCCAGACGAGGGCAGTGCCAGGGTTTGGGGGGCCAAACTGTCCCTCCCTCCCCTCCCCATGTGGGGGAGGGGGAAGGAAAGGGGCACCCCCCCAATCCAGGGTGTGCAAGTAGCACCCCTAACCAAAACCATGTATTAGGTATCCAAGATAACTCCTAAGGCAGAACCAAACCTAGGATGTCTAGGGCAGCTTTGGAGAGTGAGATGAGATGAAAATTTTGTTAATAGTAAGATAGTTTATGAATAGTAATGAAATAGGTTGAGTCAATTATTTTTTGGGATTTGGGAAAAGAGAGAAAAAGTTAAATAAAAAATATTATAAATTTAAAATATTGTTAGAATATAGTTTTATAATATTATTTTTGTTTGGGGATTTGAAAAAGTTGAAATTGTTTTTTATTTTGTATTTTAATTATGTTTGGGGATAAGATGGAATGAAATGAAATGAGATCAGATGAGAATTTTGTATCTCATCTGAGGCACCAAACCTGCCCTAAGTTTACAACTCATCCCAAGCCTATCCTTTGACCACTAGACTTCGCTGTGATGGGTCAAATTAGACTTCGAGCGAACAAACAATAGGGCATAGATATTTCAGAAGGCACACATCTGGCAGCATCAAAAGCTAGATTATGAAGCTATACATACACAAATTTAATTGCGGAAGGCCTTTTAGTTAACATGGCCAAGTAGCATTTACCTCATGCAGAGTCTTAAAATCAAGCCCTAGGACATGGATGAGTTCAAGCAAAATGAAAAATCAATAAGTTTGTGCTTATGGCTGAGTTCTTTTATGTAGTAAACAAGAATAAAACGAAATATAGAAGGATATTTAGACAACTAATGAAAACCAAAAGAATGCATTTTGTCTCACATAGCATTTCTTTATTTTCTAGGCATTCAACAAAAAATTTGGTTGCAGTAAGAGGATATCATAACCGCAAACCAAGTTAACTAGATGTGACTTATGAGTAATCAGAAACCTAGCAACTGGAAAAGGTGACTCATGAGCACCTATTCACCAATATCCATTTCACGAGAGTCCTTTGGAAGGACTCTAAACTGCCACTTTACATCCCATCCTTTCACTGCCACTCTCATCACCGAATGGATTAAGAGCATTCTTGAACTAACTCCTCTTAACATTCACCTTTGCACTTACCAATAAAGATTACTTATCAAAAAGCACCTCTTCACATTCATCTTGATAACGCTGACTCGTTTATATTGTTTACAGCGGTGGCAATGAATACGATGCGGCTCTCATGCAACCATGTGCAACATGACCAATCCTCTCTCTCTCTCTCTCTCTCTCTCTCTCTCTCTCTCTCTCTCTCTCTCTCTCTCTCTCTCTCTCTCTCTCTCTCTCTCTCTCTCTCTCTCTCTCTCTCTCTCTCTCTCTCTCTCTCTCTCTCTCTCTCTCTCTCTCTCTCTCTCTCTCTCTCAAATACCATTTCAGATTCATACTGTCACTCTAAAATACTCTAAACAGCCACAAAACTGCATTGCAAAGTAACATACACAACTTTAACCAGACAGGTTGTATTACCATGAACAAAGCATGATCAACATAAAATGCTTGCGTATAAATTTAGGAGATTTATGATATTCAGGCTTGTACAAGCATACAGAGGCAAATTTTAGATAAAACCTCAAAAACAAAACAGTCAGCAAACATTCTACTCAATTTGAGGTCAATTGATAGAGAAGTAAACATCCATTAGTTCCCAAAAAAATTCTAAGACACATGTACACAGCTGATGCATCTTATAACTCAACATGAAGCTGTGCCCAACATATCGAAGAAGGTAGTGTAACAAGGAAAAAATCCATCAATATAACAAAACATATGAGATGCACAACTTCTAGAGGTTTGACCATTATGAGGGTAAAACATGAAACAATCAATGCATTGAAATGCCCCTACAATCAAAACAAGTAGAAAACGGTTTCTTCCCAAAATGTCATTCTCAGTAAGATGAGACGTGCGAGGAAAGGTTGGCATTAGATCAGCCACCGTATTCCCCTTCTCAATAAGATGTTATAAATTAGGAAGTTGCATATGGGCTACATATAGTACACTTAATTTAATATAGATAAGTTAAGTAAGACTAGATTATTTCACTCAAACTGCAATCCCAGCAGATCAGAGGAACTTTGAGGCCCAAAAAGTACGTTTTTTTAATAATGTTTGATTTCCAAAACTCTTAAGGGGCAGTGCTTGAAATAATAAGTAATATATGGCAGTCAATCAGCTTAACTCTACTGAGAAGTTCACCTTGCCGTCTAAGACTAGAAAGTCATTGATGCCCTTTCACTAATGCTCCAATTCCAACTTATAAAGAAATAAACAATTAAGTTGTTTTCTAAAGTATCAACATGATCTTATACATTCAATGACTTTGGGAAGATACTCATCAACAGTCAGGTAAAAAGAATTCTAGCATGCAAAAAATGAGACAGTAGGCAAACACATCAAAACCTTCAATAATGGATATTTATTTCGGGCAACATGACAAACATCTAAAATGACTTTGCACTGCTCACCTAACTCAGCTTTTACACTAAACAAAGCAGATGCTCCAAAAGGCAAAACTCAATTATGCCAGAATCATTAGGAAGCAAGACATTAGTAATAGAGAGAAACGACTCACCCAGGAGGAAATTTGCTGTCCGCACGAGCTTCAACTCGAAGCCACCAGAGCAATATCTGCCGTCCACAGCTTCCAAGTGGCTCCACCACAGAAAAATCCTTTAGCAGAAATAACGGACTCTCTATGTCCTCATCATTGTGAGTTAATGCATCTAGATCCTTGACCCACTCTGGCTTGTCTTCAGCATCCTTCCAAAGCAACTGGGAATTCAACACAAACCCAGCCCATTCAAGCTTCCTGGGTAACACAATCCCTCGATCACCAATGTAAGTAGCGCTCTTCCCGAGATACGGCAGAGAATTAAAGGTGTGCCATCCAGCCAAATGATTGGATGAGTTGCAGGCAGGACCCTGAACAGGCAGTGATTCAGGGTTCTCCTCATCCTCGTTTTTCTCAATTACAGACGCAGAGGTCTCATCTGCATCACTCGAATGCGCAAGTATCCCAACCGAAAGAGCACCAACCCATCTGACATTCTGAATCTCATCAAAGAGCTCCATACTATGCATATTACTATCATCTGCAAACATCACGATCCCATCCAGCTTCTTTTCTCTCACAATTCTGCTCAATCACAGACAAACTGGATGAAACTCATATTCTAACAACAACCGAAATCCCCTACTCAATTAATAACAAAAACCAAGAAAATGAAGCACAAGCTTAATTACATTACAACCGTTTGGTTAATCTTAAGTTTATTTTCCAGGCTTCTACAGTAGAGAATGTAGAAGTTCTCTCAGCAACCAAAAATAATTACAAGATACAAGCGGGGCAGAAAAGCAAGAACATTCACCTCAAAGCGTGAAGCCGCATCCGAGCCTCCAAATGGTGCCGTCCCTCCCACGAATTCGGCATCCGCTGACGGAATCCAATGTGGATAGTCCGAAGCCCAGACTTAGCGAAGAGCGAAGCGGTCTCGTTGGTGGCTCCACCGGCCTCAATCACGATCCAGACGAGATCGTACGGAACCAGCATGAGCGAGTGCATCACGCCTGTCAAATGCAGCGCCTGGAACGTCCGTACATAGGTCGGCGTGATTACGATGACTGTCCTCGGGTTCTTGAGCCCGAACTGAAGTCTCTGCTCCTTCTGGACCCTCTCGATGATCTGATGAGCCCTCATGACCTCGACGGGGTTCGGGTGAGGCCAGGGCCGGATTCGGATCCCGTGTCTTCCGACCACAACTCGACTACTGCCGGAGCTCCCGCCGGCCATGGAGGTTATGTTCCCAGGCGGAAACTCGAGATCCCGAATCGGAGTGGAGTGAACGGTGAGGGTCTGGGCGAGCTCGGAGGCTGTGCGAAACGGCGAGGTGTAGAGGTTGGTGGTAGCAGAAGTGGAGAAGAGGAACAAGAAGACCAACCGTGAGAAGCGGAAGCCGAGAAAGAGACTAATGAGGCAGCAGAGTCCGTGGAGTACGAGCCAGAAGATCGCGGAGGTGGACTTGATCGAACTGTCCGAAGACGAATCCAACGCCCCAGATGACCTGAAGCTGTTGCTGCGACGGTTTAAGTAGCTTTGCTGTAACGCCGAGAGCTTCATCTTCTCTTTAATTCCCTCTCTCCGACACTGTCTTTATCTGTCTCTTTTTTCTCTCTGTCTGTGTATGCGTCTGAGAGCTGTGATTTGTGGGGCTACTTGTTGAGTTTGTTTGGAAGGATTTGGTGGTGGTGATGGTGGTGGAGGAGGAGATGGTGGTGGGGATTAGGCTGGTGGGGTTAGGGAGCGGTATGATTTAATCAGAGTTTTCTTTGGGTTTATGAATGAATCGCGGTGCGCCTCTTTTCTTTTCTTTTTTTCTTTCTTGCTTACTTCTTATAACAACAACGAAAACAACAGAAACAGCGAGGTCGGAGAGACAGTGGAGCCCATCAATGTAGGGGATTAACAGTAAGGGCCCCCCGTGATGGGCTCACTTTCGGACAGTTGAAGTTTTGGTTTGAAAGACCAGCACGAGCCAATTTTGAATGTTTTTTACTCGGAAGCTTTCGATAGCTTTGCTACGTATAGGTAAGCATATTAATCTATTAATCTATGTATTAATATTATTATCTTTATTTTTAAAATTTAAATTAATATTATTTTTAATAAAATTTATTTTTTGAATAATCATATAATATGAGTGTACATATTGGTACATAAAATTACTTCCAATTAAATTTTTCCTTTAACATATACACTACTTTTGACTTATTCCATTTTTTTTTTATTGAAACTTGAACGATTTGATGATGACACATATTCTTGTATTTTGTTACGACATACTTGTGACATTTGGATAATTATTATAGTCTTATTTTATATATGGATAGTCTTTCTAGCTATATATTAATATATATATATATATATATATATATATATTTATGTAATAATTATCGAATTTTGAAAATATAATTCTTAAGCATATTTATCGGAGGAATCAAAGCCTTCAAAGTCCGGATACAAGCAGGGAAAGCTTTGAAAGGGTGACAAGTCATCGATGGTGGTTTGGGATTGAGTGCTTGAGAAAGAGTTTTGCAGAATATGGCAATGAACCAAAAAACGATTCCATTTAAGTTGATTTGGTTAAGAAACCAAAGAAAATGAAACCGATTTTAGTGAATATTTTGAATCGTTCATTGAACCACTACAATTTATTGATTTTAACTGCTTTTAAATTGATTTGAGCTGATTCAAAATTGTGTTTATTTTTAAGTTTTATAATAACTGAATTTTTCTTTTAATATTTTGCACAACATATGATAGAACTTAATATATATTAACTTTTTAATCATTGTATTTAATAAGAATTGTAGAAAAATTGAAAGATAAAATATATAGCTCTTTGTTTTTTCAGTTAAAACGAAAAGTTAAGGAGATGAATAAGTATTTTATATTAAATTTATGCTTTTGCATAAAATAAAGGCAAAAAAATGTTGACTATTGAGATTAAATACATAAATTACATATTTATTGAAACTATTTAAATTCATATCATATTTTTATCGAAACTAGTCAATATTTTTATATTTTAATTTTCATACATGATATTAGATGCTTGAATTGCATCAAATTTGGTTTTTAATATTTTTTATCAATATTAAAATATTCTATTCAAAATTATCATGAATCAGCATATTCAATTTGTTAAATTATCCAATTCATTGAATCCTTACTCAATGCAAAACCCGATTCCAATTTTTTGAACCTTGATTTATGGGTAATTTATAAATTGGACATCTTAATTTGGGCTAAGTTTGTAAAGTTAATAAATGTTATTTATCATCTTTACACCATATACTAATATGTGATTTGTTATTTTTATAATTTTATTTAAACTCATATATTTATAGATCAATATGTATGTATTTAAATAGGACAAAAATAACAAATCACATGTTGATATGTGGTGTATAAATAGACTTTTTTATTTAAATATTTTCATATTTCAAAAATATTATATATATATATATATATATCACGTAGATGTCAATGTATACAATGTTGTGGTATACGAATAGTGTTTTATATAATAAGATTCACATATTATATATGTATATATATATCTCTATATATTTCTTTTCATATGCGATACGACATGTTAATTCAATACGAACACAATGTAAAATTAACGGATTTGACTTTGATGTTAATAAGTTCATGTCAAAATAGGTTGATCTATTAAGACACAATTCATAAACAGGTTACTAACGAATCAACCCACTTAATCTATTAGTGACCCATTTAGACCACTTAAATTTTTTTTATAACTTAAAAATTGAAATGCTATAAACCTATTTCATATTTTTTAACTCTCTCGCAAACCCTAACTCTTTCTCAATTCTCACGAGTCACGACCACCTCTTTTATTTTATTTGAATTGTAATTTTAGATTTATGTAGTAGTTTTACATTTTTAGAGATATTGTACTTTTAACTTTTATGTAAAATTATGTTAATCAATTCAAATATATTATTTGAGTTAATTTAATCTATTTACATAAACAGATTAAAACGAGTTACAATAAATTATGTCGTATCAATATATTTTAAAATAATTTATAATGAATTAAAATAAATTATATCGTATTAACTCGTTATTTTAATAAATCATATTAAAATTTAGAAACATGACTCATTAAACTTGGTGAAATTTAGGTTAACATATATAATATAACATGACACGACACCAAGACCACCATTAACATAATTTACCAACCCTAAATTGCTAGGTTACAAGTTTTTAAGAAACATGATACACGTGTCGCCTCAATTTTCCAGACAATTGTTTGTTTTTGGCGGCGATTCTGTTGGCAACCAGTAAAGAAACCGGAAGCAATTCAAATAAAAGGATGACTCTTCGAAGCAAAGTAGAGAGTGGAATATGGAGAATTGATGTTTGCCTTTGTTTGACAGATGCCTTGCCAAACAAAACAATGAAGTTGGACATTGACCCATGTCAGATTGACATGCACCGAAGTTCATTCTATCTGTATATCTATTTTCCTTCTCGTAACAGCTCAACTGGGCTGTGTGATAAAGAGAGTGGGAAAGTACGAGAATGGAGGCTGACCCATTTAGTTATTAGTAAGAAAAATGCTTTACTTATATAATAGGAATTTCATAAAAATTAATATAATTTAATATAATATATCTGATTGTAAAATTTTTTTTATTATTAAATAGATTTAATATATCATATAAAATTACGTCAATTTATAAATTTATTTAAATAAAAAAAATTTATGACTATAACACTTATCTAATATTAATAAAACAAATGATGCGAAGAATGAAAATATTATAACTAACAAAATTCCGCCATGGAAGGTAGAGTATGGAACAGGAAAGGGGTTGGGGGTTGGGAGGAGGGGTGGTTGGGGTTGTTGCTTGATTAGCATGTATCACCCGAAATGGGTTTGTTTCCTTTATAGAGAGGCAACAAGTCAAGGTACTTTTTTTAAGCATCATTGTAATTCAAAGTGTAAACATATAGTTTTAACACCTTTCACTAACACCCACCACCAACTTAGCCTGAAGTCAAGTCCAGTAGTTTTTGCCACTGATGTTTGGTAGAAACTCGACCATTAGATTGAAATATTGTAGGACAAGGATATTCATAATTTTCAGGAGTCTCAATTTTTAAAGAGTAGTTCTTTCCGTTTGAGATGGAGAAATAGATTAAAAAAAAAGAAAAAAGAAAAAAAAAGGGAACATTTAGTCATCTTGTGGTTGATTGATGATGATTGTAAACCAAACCAAAAGCAACATGATTCGGTTGGAAAGCCAAGTTAATCATATTTTTCTTTTATTAATAATGGAGAATCTTCTAATGACACAATATTAAGAATGATAATTTTACTCTTCATCTTTATACCGCATACTTATTTTTATTTTTTTCTTTTAATAAATATGTGGTATATGAATGATGAGTAGAAAAATTCAATTAGTTTAATAAAAATAAAAATAAATAAATAAAATAAATATAAGTAGCGTGTGGTATAAGAAGCTGGACAACATTCCTCATACTAAGAATGCTACGGTGGTTTATCATCGTAGTGGAGTGTTTTAATAATATTTTATTATTATTTATTATTTTATTATTATTATTTATAAAATATCTTAGATATGGCTCACTACTCAAACACAATTTTAAGACTTTTATTTTCAAAGCCCAGTGGGTCTACAACTAATGCCCAAGCTTTTAGGCAGATTACTTAAGCCGTCAAGATTGTGAGCCCAACATCAATTCATTAGGCCCAATAGTAGATTTTAGAGGATATGCATGGCTAACTAGTTGGCCCAAAATGACTGGAGAGCAAGATTAGACACCACTGAAGAAAAAAGAAGGTAGAAAATAGAGAGGTAGAAACATGCCCGACAGAAATGGCGCAATCAGATTCTTCATGTGAACCCCACAACAACCGTGGTCTTTTAGAATATGTTTAATGAAACCACAACAATAGTCAAATCCTCTTTTCGGTATTTGGGATCTCGACAGCAATCTTAATCGTTATCCCAAATGTGTGCTTTTGTAATGAGTGATCTTTTGGATTTATTGTTTAAACTAAACTCTATAACTTAAAATTGAAATAAATCTTATAAATTTATGAAATAATATTGAAATACTCAATAAATATTATATATTATAATTTATATGTGTTTTATGTCTCTCTCTCTCGCTCTAATTCTTTTTTTGAAATGTTGTAAATATTTTAAATATCTATTCAATTAATTATTTAATAAAAATTAAATTATTTTTTATATTTTATATAAAAATTAAAATATATATATAATAAGAGAACTCTAGCACGTTGCTACTCTCTCATCCATATTCAGAATATTTAAAATATTTAAAAGCTTTCCGTCATTTGACTTTGGTGGCTGCGAGTACGAATTCGGGTATGAAACCTGCCCTAGTTTTCAAACTTATCGTCCAGGTTATTGTGGCTGTACTTGTTGGAGCAGCATTGCCCATTAAAAAATGGAGTCCCTGTCCAAACTGCAGATATTCCAATCACATGCTCGACAAATCAATTTCTCCATGGCAATCCCGTGACTCTTCTATTTCCTTTGATTTTTACTCAATTTAGAAAAACATTTTTTACAGTCCCGAGTAGAGGATTATACGTACAGCTCTATTAAAAAATAAAAATATTATTTAAAAAATATTATATTTTTTAAATATTTTAAAGTACAATTTGTAAAACTCTTCAATTTTGATAAATTTTATGTGCAATAACTCTTCTATATTCATAATGCATTATATTAATGTATTTGATTGAATTATTGTTTTTAATATAAAATAATTATTTTCATCAATTAAAATGTATAAAAAAACTACTTAAAATAATTGAAATAAAATTCCTAATTAAGGCTGTACTGCGGGAGAAGGAGATTCTTTCTTGCACGCAAAACGAGCCAGCCGCATGAACTTGATCTTTGAGCTATGTAATTATAAAATAATCAAAGAGAAAAATAATAAAGCATAAAATAATAATAATAATACGATAAATTACCCATTTATTTTTACAATACATTTCATTTAATTATTATAATTTTTAATTTTTTATCGGATAATGATCCATTTTATATATTTTATAATTTATAAAATTAAGATTTTACACTACTAACTATTATTTTAAATAATGTAAATATCAACATTATATATCATGTGGTTCATATATTAAGTCGATTTTTTTAATTCTAAAAATATTTGAGATAGTATTTTTAAGATTCCAAAAAACATGTCTCCATGGAAGGCCCTAGGGGCAGATGGGTTTGGGGCAGGATTTTATCAAAAGCATTGGGGTGTGATAGGAAAGGAAGTGAGTGGTGCAGTTTTGGAATTCCTTAATGGGGAATCTATAAGTGAAGATTTGAATCATACCCTTATTACTTTGGTGCCAAAGGTGAAGGAGCCGAAGAATGTGGTGGATTTTCGACCAATTAGCTTGTGCAATGTATTATACAAGCTAATTTCAAAAGTTCTTGCCAATAGAGTTAAAAAGGTGCTGAATGTGGCAATTTTCCAAAATCAGAGTGCTTTCATCTCAGATAGGCTTATCACTGACAATATTTTGGTGGCATTTGAATTATTACACTCGATGCAGTCAAAGCACAAAGGAAAACTGGGAACATGGCTGTGAAAATTGATATGTCTAAGGCTTATGATAGAGTGGAGTGGCCTTTTTTGAAAGCTATGCTTCTCAAATTGGGGTTTGGGGAGAAAATTACAAGGCTTCTCATGAAGTGTGTGCAAACAGTAAGCTACTCAGTGGTGGTGAATGGTAGGCCAGGGAAGAAAATAATACTATCTAGGGGATTGAGGCAGGGTGATCCTCTCTCTCCATATCTGTTCTTGATTTGTGCAAAAGGATTGAGTCAACTCTTATTGAAAGCTGAAAGGGATGGGATTCTAAAAGGGGTGGCAGCAGTAAGGGGGGTTTAAGGGTTAATCACCTGCTATTTGTAGATGATTGTGTGATATTTGGCAATGCTATTAATGAGAAATGGAGAAGCATTTATAAGATACTTGAATGCTATGAAAAAACATCAGGGAAGAAATAAAATAAGCAAAAGACTTCGATTTTCTTTAATTCAAATACAAGGAAAGTGTGAGGAAAGGAATATTCATGGAGGCTAGGTCTTTTGTTTGTGACAAATATGAGAAATACCTCGGATTGTCTGCTATTGTGGGGAGATCAAAATATAATGCCCTAAGGGGACTCAAGGATAGGGTATGGAGTAGGATACAAAATTGGAAAAATGGATTCCTATCAAAAGCTGGAAAGGAAGTTTTGATCAAGGCTGTGCTTCAAACTATCCCAACTTATACAATGAGTGTGTTTAAGTTGCCTCAAATGTTATGTAAGGAAATTGAGCAGTTATTTGCTAAATTTTGGTGGGCTCAATATAAAAGAGAAAATGGAATTCATTGGAGGAAGTGGAGCTGTATGGGGTTGAGTAAATCAAGTGGAGGGTTGGGATTCAGACAACTTGAAGATTTTAATGTGGCCATGCTTGCTAAGCAGGGATGAAGAATATTGAAGGATCCGAGTTCTTTGGTGGCAAGAGTTTTTAAAGAAAAATATTTCAGAAACTCTCAATTGCTTGAGTCTCAACTTGGAAAGTCTCCCTCTTTCATTTGGAGGAGTATTTGGTCAGCTTTGGGGGTAGTAAGGAGAGGCTTGTTATGGAGAGTGGGAAATGGGAAGAATATAAAAATATGGGGACAAAAATGGTTATCTAAACCTGTAACAGGATGTGTACAATCTCAAGTAAAAGTGTTACAAGCAGAGGCCAAGGTATCTGAATTGATTGATGAAAATACAAAAGGATGGAATGTGGAGCTTGTGAGACAAATTTTCGATGAGGGGGAAGCTGATTTGATACTATCACTACCAATTTGGCCAATGGGAGCTGAGGATAGACTGACATAGGAGCTTATTAAAGATGGAAAGTATTCTGTTAAGAGTGCTTACCATATGAAGCAAGAAAGAAGAAGGCAAAATGAGGGTGAGGTATCGAGAGTTGGGAATGAGGTAAAAACATGGAAGCAAATATGGCATCTAGATGTTCCAGAATCAGTTAAACATTTTCCTATGGAAGTTGATCAATAATATTCTTCCTACAAAGGTGAACCTAAGAAAGAGAAGGGTTGTTGAGGAAGCAGTGTGCCCTATTTGTAAGCAAGCTAAAGCAATAGTGATGCATGCTATCTGGTGGTGCCCAGCAGCCTTTGATGTGTGGGCAGAGGAGGGCAGTACTGTTTAGAAATGGAGGGTTGGGGTGAATGATATTTTTCAGCTTTTGAATGAGATGTTTTGTAAACTTGCAACTAAGAATGTTGAGAAAATGGTGATGATACTGAGAAATATATGGCACCAGAGAAATAAAGCCATTTTTGATAAGCAGGTGTTGGGTCCAGCTACTGCGATGCTGATGTCATTGGTAGGATATGAAAATTTCAAGCTAGCTCGAAGAAGGCTGGAGGGTGAAGGTGAGCAAGAAACAATTAAGGCTGGGAGTAGGAAAGGGAGGGGATGGAAGAAGCCAGTGGGTTTGCAAGTCAAAGCAAACTTTGATGCAGCTATTAGTGTGGCCTTTAGGTGTATGGGTGTGGGGGTTGTCATCAGGGACTGTAATGGAGATATTTTTGCTGCTAAGTGTGCTAAAAGGCCATACAGTTGCCATGCTTTTGTTGCAGAATGTACTGCTCTTTGGAAAGCAATGGTGTTGTGTGAGGATTTAAGGGGTGTGGTGTTTGAAGGGGATGCTAAGTGTGTAATAGATGCGGTAATGAGACATATGAGGGATGATTCAAAGTTTGGTCACTTGGTGGAAGGTCTGCAGCAGAAACTGAAGATAGGGGTATAAATTTTAACCGGTAAACCGGAAAACCGGATCGGACCGGCCCGGACCGGTACTATTTAATATGTGTATATTTTTTTATTTATTTAATGTTATAAGTTATATATTTTATATTATATATATTTTTATATATAATATATAATAATATAAATTATAATTATATATAAGATAGTGTTATTTTAATTTATAAAATAAAAGTTTAATCTCAAATATGAAAATTTAATTGATCATATGCTTTAAATATATAATATTATAAATATATATTATTTATTAATAACATTTTATCATAGATTCATAAGAAGTAAGAACCTAAAAAGAAAGAAAATCACTCAAATATTATTACTAAATTTTAATGGCCTAATACACTTAAAACTCTTTATATTTTTTTTGATAAGTACATAAGACATTAGTAGATAAATATAAATTATATATATTAACATATAATTTATATAAAGCCATACCAAAGCTATACTAATAGCATAAATTTTTTACATAGCACTTTTTTTTTTTGCATAGCAGTTTTTTTATATAGTAGTTTTTTTTTAAGTAGAATTTTTTGACATAGCAGTTTTTATTTTTTTTTTAAATAGATTTTTTTTATAATAAATATATATTTTATTAAAACAGGAAAACCGGACCGGTAAAACCGGAATACCGGTTTAGGAGGGTAATCGGTGCGTAATTGGTTTTAAAAAATGTAAAACCGGTGCCTACCGGTTCGGTCCTAGATTTTGTCTAAAATCAGACTGAATCGGACCGGTTACACTCCTAACTGAAGATGTACAACAGGTGGGAAGTGGGTTTTGTTCATAGGGAGGATAATGAGGTTGCTCATCAACTGGCTAAATGGCTATGTTTGGGGATGATGATGTGTATTGGATAGAGGAGAGACTAGATTCGGTTTCTAACCAAATACTTATAGACAAAATGTATACTGATACTGATACAAGTTGAATATGAATACAAAATGATTCTTTTCAAAAAAAAGATTCTACAAAACATCTCCATCCCTACTAAATTTCCTTCAACCCATTTTATATTTCCATGTTTATTACTGAGTCATGACCAAATGTTCTCTTCGTCTTTTCAACTCTCAAGTTGTCAAAACATATTGCATTAACATTGTAGTAGTTGGTCGTGTGTATGATATATCTTTGTCAACAAATGAATTCAAATCCAGTTTAGTCAAGCATAGGAAGGGACCTCAATTTGCGGGTGGGTACAATAAAAAAAGTCTAGTATAAAATAGCATCGACTATTATGCGACTTACATTTAACGTCTCTATTTAAAATTAAAAAAATAATATTTATAGAAAAAAATTAATTTTTTAATAATAAATTTTATTTTTTTTATAAAAAAATACAAAATTTATATACTTTAAAACTGTATTTAATATGCTCTTAATTTGATCTGATTGGTAAAAAAAATAGCGATAATATTGTGAGCATGATCTTAAAACCAGCTCGTTTAATTACAGAAAATTTGTAACAAATACAACCAAGTAAAATTGAGAATTTGGCATAGGTTTGTTGAAATTGCAGAGAAAAAACGGACCGTATTGAATGGAATACATGTAACGAATCAAAATATGTGGTAGAAAAGGAAATGAACAAATTATTATTATTAAAAGTACCGGAAAAACAAGAACAAAACAATAAAGACATCCTTATTATTGGTCAAAAAAAAAAAAAAAAGACATCCATATTATTAACAACTCCAATCAAAGTACTGTTGCAAATCCAGCATTACGAAGTCAACTCTACGGTGCTGGCAGGCAACAACAAATTAACCCACTCTCCTTCTCCAACACAGATCGAATGGTTGATAGCCAATGGTTTGACCTGATGTAGGCCAATCTCACAACGTTCGTAAAGACTACATTAACCTTAATAGGCCCCACATCGTTCAGATGAGGTCAATGTCGTGACTATTTAATAAAAAAAAAAAAGTTAGAAAATAGGAAATAAAATTAAAAAATTAATTTTGTGAACGGTAATCGATGAAAATTGTCACGTAGTTGGGGGCCTGATTCGCACCTACGGTTTGACGGGGGCCGCTAGCGTGACAGGTCGGTCACGTTGTGGGCCAGTAGGGGACTAAGGAGGGCTAAAAATTTAATGGGCACCTCTTTGACCAGAGACCCACCTTTCCTTTTATTAGCTCTCCTTGTTGCCTTTTACCCTTTTTCTCTTCCGTTCTCTGTCTTTGATGGTTCTGAGGGATGGCCGTGGAGTTCATGATGGAGTATAGGAACAGCAATAGCAGCAGCAGCAGCGATTTCACCAGGGCGAAAATGGAAGAGAACGCTGTGCAGGAAGCGGCGTCTGGGCTCGAGAGCGTCGAAAAGCTAATCAGATTGCTTTCCCAGCAGAGTCAGCAGCAACAGCAATACCAATCGTCGTCTTCCTCTAACTCGAAACCTTCGTTGGAAATGGAGATGGACTGCAAGGCCGTGGCGGACGTCGCCGTTTCGAAGTTCAAGAAGGTTATTTCTCTTCTGGGTAGGGCCAGGACCGGCCACGCTCGCTTCAGAAGAGCCCCTTTGGCTAATTCCCAAAGCCAAGAGATAGAGAAGCCTTCGGCTTCTGCACCCAACAAAGTTTACTACGCCACCCCGATCCAGCAGATTCCACCTCTTCCTCACCACAACCTCAATAATCAATACCAGTACAGCGACTCTTTGATGCCTAAAAAGATCAGTGCGATCGAGAAGAAGGACTCGTCTACCACGATCAATTTCTCCTACTCTGGCGGGACCTCGTTCATGTCGTCGTTGACGGGCGACACCGACAGTAAGCAGCCGTCGTCGTCTTCGGCGTTTCAAATCACGAATCTGTCTCAGGTTTCCTCGGTGGGAAAGCCACCTTTGTCTTCTTCATCGTTGAAGAGGAAGTGTAGCTCCGAGACCTTGGGTTCCGGCAAGTGTGGTGGCTCCTCCGGCCGATGCCATTGTTCCAAGAAACGGTCGGTCACCTCCTTCCCTCCCTCTCTCTCTCTCTCTCTCTCTCTCTCTCTCTCTCACATACACATACACGCACACACATATTGATTTTTTATTTATGTTCTCATTATATATTTTCATTTTGCAGAAAATTGAGAGTGAAAAGGGTGGTGAGGGTTCCGGCGATTAGCTTGAAGATGGCAGATATTCCACCGGACGATTATTCATGGAGGAAGTACGGACAGAAGCCGATTAAGGGTTCTCCTCATCCAAGGTATATAGATAATAAGATAAGATTCCTTCAGTTTTTAGATTTCACTCTGTTAAGTTTTAACTCTGTCGTCAACACTGTCATCCAGATGCTTAATTACTCGTTGACCTTTGTTTCTTTTCCAATTTTAAATATTACATTTTTAAAGTACGACCATTTTTGTTACCAAAGATTGTCATTTTAACTCAAAACAATAATTAGCGAATTTTCAGCAACAAAGTTCTTAATCAGAGTTTTGATGCATATGCAATATTTATATGGAACAGGGGCTACTACAAGTGCAGCAGCGTGAGAGGTTGCCCAGCACGTAAACACGTGGAGCGAGCTCTGGATGATCCAGCCATGCTAGTGGTGACATACGAGGGCGACCACAACCACTCCCTGTCTGTTGCCGAGGCCTCCAGTCTGATCCTAGAATCCTCTTGAAGATCACAGATTCACAGCGCTGCAAGGAGCCTTCCTCTTAATTTATGTTTCATTTTATTTAAAGGAGCTAGAATAGTAGCAGTTTAATGGCAGCAGTATCTGTTGGCTCGATCGCTCAGACTCAACTCTATCTCGAAGGAGATTAGTGGGGTTAGTTTAATTCCTGTAACATATTGGATTCCTCTCTCTCTCTCTCTCTCTCTCTCTCTCTCTCTCTGTATTTCTCTCTCTTGGAGCACTGTGGAATCATTATGATTTTAAAACAAGGAAAAAGGAGAAGATGGTGGATTTGGTAATAGTTTCTCAGTATGAAAAGCAGAAAACAAAAGTGGGTTATATTCGCTTTGAAATTGTATTGATTGCTTTAACTTTGGTTTTTGTATTTGGAGGCCTACCTCTTTACTTTATTTTCCCATCACCCCCAAAGTTTTTCGTCGATTTAATAGTAGCAGCAGCACAAACAAACAAAGAGACATTAAAGGAAGGAAAATGACTAGGTCAAACAAATAGAAAGAAGTGGACCAACATGTCGTGCTAGGGACGGTTGACCAAAAGGATTGAGAGGAGAAGAAGGGGGGGATTTGGAAAATTTGGAAAAGGGGTTGGCAGTTGCTGGTTTGGGATGGCCAATTAGTGAAGAAGGTGGGTGATGGGTGGTGGAAACGAAATAAAGAGAGAGAGAGAGTTTTTAATGCAAAAAAGAAAAAAAAAATGTTGCCCTGTTTGGCTTGTGGGAAAAAGGTTGGCTGAATTTGGAGGGGACTTGAGAGAGAGAGAGAGAGAGATGGTTGGTGCACAAGGAGTTGAAGCCCACTCGTGAAAGGGAAAAATCAAATGGACAAAGTCAAAATGAGTGGGTGCGAAATTGATAAGTCCTAGGCATTGCCTCTGGTGATGTGGGCCCCCCATCTACAACGTCCACAATTTTGGTTCTTTTCCTTTGCCTTAACGTCAACTCTGTTTTGCATTCGTGGTCCCTTCCTCAGTCCTCCCACGTATTTCTAGTCCCTCTTTCCTCCATCATTTTAACACTTGGGTCATCCACACATGTGGATGACTCATTTACACGCATTATAAACAAAGAATCAGTCGAGATTGACGCGGAGAGAGAGAGACAAGGGTGGAAGTTTCTCATTGCTTTCCGCAATCCGAGTAAAAAATAGTAGAATGATGTTTGCATATGAAGTCAAGCATTCACTCGAAAGCATTTGGATTTTTGTGGGATCTTCGCACCTACGTTACATAAGCTGCAAATACAGACTTATCGGCCTGTATTCCCACCAACGTGATCTCCGCGTTGCTGCTAAACATCTAGTACTCTTCCAAATGGTAAACTGTAAAATAGTTAATAATATTTAAATTGAGCCCTCTTTTAACTTTTCTTCCAAATTGAATAGAGGAAACTTCCACAAATCCATTTAAAAAATAGTAACCGATTTGAAAAATAATATTTATAATTATAGAATGCGTAAATTTTACGTAATTATTTTTAAAAAATTGAGTAAATAAATGATTCATATAAAAAATTAATTTTTTAATAATAGATTCAATTCTTTTGAAAGTAAGATTTATTATTAAAAAAATATTTTTTTTTATGTTAATCTCAAATTTATAATTTTTTTTTTAAATAAATGCAAAACTTACACACTCTAAAATTTCAAATGTTATTTCTCTTATATAATTATTACACATTTTTTGAGTACACGATAAATATATATTTTTTTAATAAAGAGATGCACAAGAATTTTAAACTTAAAATTCCAAGATTATTCAATCTTGTAAAGAAGTTAAATGCAAATAAAAAGAATGTTATATACTATATTTTCATCTCATTTTTATCTTATTATATAAGATGTAACACATTTATTATTATTAAATGATAAAAAATTATCTAATAAAATATTATTTAATGATGATAACTTTGTCATAAAATGTGAAATAAAATTAAAATATTTATATACTATATAGAATAGAAATTTTCTATAATTTAATATCCGATATATCACTGTAAAAGGAGACTATGACTTGAAATATCCCTCCCAACCTCCACGCAGTGAAAAGTGAAAAGTAATCTTTCGAAGACCATATTTATCTTTCCATATTCAGCCGTAACTTGCCCGCAACCGTCAATGATCATAAATATGTAGTCGGCCGAACAAGTTCGACAAAGTTTCTTATTGAACAAATTGAAAGGATACGAAATGTCCACTTCTGGACTGGAACACAAAAAAATTAAAAAATAAAAATAAATAAAAAAATAAAAAATGATGCAAGCTTCTGAATTTGTCAAGTCCACGCAACAATACGGTGGAAAAGCGTGTATTTTGCCTGTTTAAAACAAGATAAATGCTTTCTTTATTAAAAAAAAAAATTAAAATTAATATGATTTGATTTGATACATTAAAATTTTTCGAAACAATTCGTATTATCTTATATTTCGAAAGGTTTTTTGTGATATTTTTACGGTCAGAGAACTTATTTTTATAAAACTTTTCGAAACGAGTGGCATTATTTTTCATCAATATTAATAATTGGAAATTATGGAGACCATTTAAGAAATTTTTTTTTTTTTTTTGGTTGGTTTCTGTTTTAGTTTCACTCGAACATAAAAAAGGGATTTGCTTTCAATATGATGGAATTATGTGCTAAATGCGAAATAATATAAATTGAATGTAGATTGAGACGTCTTTGACTTTGATTTTACGCGGTTAGGGAACAACGTACGTATTTCTTCAAATAACATCGGAAGAAATCTAACCATTTCAGAAATAATATTGTTAATTTATTAGTTAGGTTTCTTTTTGTTTTGTTTTTGTTTTCACTTTCGTGGGAAATAATTTGTTGTCTAATTTCTCTCTTAGATAGAACAATACCATGGGAATGGCTTATGATTGAGATGGCTTTGACTTTAATTTTACGCGCTTTAGAAAGTAGTGTTCAAGTTTAGCCACACTTCTCTCTTTTTCTCTCTAAAACATTATTAAAATATATGACTCATACAATGAAAATAGGTAGATGTCGAAATGAACGGAGTGGAGCAACATGGCATCTAAATATATCTAGGGTATTTTTGTAATTTACTTAAATGCATTGTACGTCTAGAGTTAGTATAAATATATATTATATAAATCTAATTGATTAATATTGAATTTCACGTCGCTTGTTTTTTTTGTAGATATAGACATATTTTAAATTTGTATTGATTTCTATTGTTTTTTTTTTGTTTTGATTATTCCATACAATTTATAAGCAATTGTCTCACGTTTCACAACAAACATTATATCAAAATATTTTCTAAAAAGAAATTGGAAAATGAATAACATTGTGGTGTCTTTTGACTTATTAAAAAAATATATTTTAAATAAAATGGCGTCTAAAAATATAAAAAGATGAATACTAAAATCTTAATTTTTTTTTTCTTTTTATGTTTGTATTTTTATTTTGTATTTTTATTTTTTTTAATAAGTCATATAGTCATATCAAAAGAACAAAATAAATGGTATCAAATTATAAATTAGAAAGCATAGTAATATTACTCTTGAAAAAACTATTTTAAATAATTATCTAAAAAATAACACAATTTTGTTGAAGGAAATATTATTTTACTTTAATTTTATCATTTCCAATCAAATAAATGATTTGTCGTTTTGTCATATTGGTTCATTAATTTACTTCAAACATGATATAAACCTTGTTATGATAAAAATAAATATAATGTTATATATAGTTGTAAAGTATATAAGTATTGTATAATTATTTTAAAAAATAGAAAAATATATTATTAAAAATTAATTTTTTTTTTATATAAGTGTCGTATTTATTTATTTTTTTTAAAAAAATAATCATGCAATACTTATGTACTTACTACTACAAGTATGTAAAAAATTATGTGCTAAATGCTACATTAACACCTCTATCTCTCTCTCTCTTTCTCTCTCTCGGACGAGAAGTTTCCTTTTACGACAGGAGGACTGTCGCTAGTTAAACATGTTCGGAGTAGGCAGAAAATTATTTAGCATAACGATAAGCAATTAACTTGAGACGTGATTGGAATTACCGACATAAGAGTAGATTACGATAGTTCAAGGAAATAACGGATGACAACAAATAAAACAAACATTTCTTTATTGTCATTCAATGTTTCTCCAGAATACTTCCAAGGTCGTGGAAATAATTCAAGATTCAACCACATAGTTCGAGATGCTTTAGAAAACTACTGAGATTTTTCTTCTTTCTTTTGTTGTCAGCATTTGAAAAAAAAAAAACCCATTTTCGACCCTTTAGACTGTAAGATACTTTGAACTTTGCACCATGGTTATTAAAGTCCTTATATTGCACACTTATGTAACTTTGTTCAATTTTAATTAGGGGTATTAAAAAAAAAATTTTGAAAAATTGGTTGAACCAGACTAGACGAAACCTATGGTCCAGTTTGTAACTAGTTTAGTGTAGTATCGGGTTCTTAAGAACTGAAATCAGTGAGGTACTGATTTTTATATTTTAAAAATCGGTTTAAACTGAATCGGACTAGTCTATATTTTTATATACTAAATTGTTAATTAATATAATATTTTATTTAAGTTAGACACTACTTATATTATACTAGTATAGTTGAATATTAATGAATTAGTAATTGTTAATAATAAATACTAAATTCTAACAATTAAGTTTCCTATTGAAAAAATTATAATATTAAACTTATATAGTACCATATGTGTAAACTATAAATTGGAAAACCAGACCGGATAGAAAATTTTGGTTTCAGTGATGAATCAATTCGTATATGTCAGTTCTTAAATTTCTAAAACCGATATATACTGATTAGGTTTCAAAAATTGTTCAAAATTGAATCGAATCAAATCGCTTACAACTCTAATTTTAATTGTTAAGATGAATAAAAAATAAGTAACTTGACAAAAATCTCGATAGGTAGATTTTATGGCTGTAAAGTGTCAATTTCTTATAATTTGAGCGTGAAATATGTATATTATTATCTATACATTTGAAACATGTCGGGTTTTAACGAGGCATAGATTACAAAATTCTTAATAGATTGACGATGTTAAATGTATCTGTTCATTTAAAAATTATTTTCCATACATCAAGTTATGGTATATGCAACATCTTTAACTTATCCTTTTCTTGCCATGTTTACGTGCCACACTCCATTCCTCCATTAGTTATTGGACATGGACTTGCTTAAAAAAGAAAAAAGAAAATATTAGAGTAAGATAGAAAAAAATGAAAAAATCTATTTACAATCCTAATTTCTAGTCCTAACATATAGCAATGTGGAAGTCTTCCATATAAATTATCTTAATTTTTTAAAGCTATAATAGATTTTATAATAAATAATATATTTATACATCAATTCGTACGGAGGAAAATTTTAAAGAAAAAAAAGAATAATATTACATATAGTTATACAGTGCATAAGTATCGTGTAATCGTTTTGAAAAAGAATATGGTTCAATATTAAAAAATTAATTTTTTAAAATGAGTCTCATATTTATTTATTTATTTAAAAATAATTACGTAACGCTTCTACACTCACGATTTTCAATATTATTTGTTAAAAAAAATAGTTTTGAGTCTGGACCTTTCGTTAATTCAGGGCTTGGCAAAATAGGTCTCGAGGTATCAATTGAGGCCCAACATGAAGCCTAAAATAAACGCAGCCCCAACTTTGCAGAAGCCGAAGAGTATCTCAGGCCCACACTCCTACCGAATCATAGACGAAGTTAACCGAAGGTGGCGATGATGCGTCGTTGGAACATCCCCATATCATGAAATTCATAATTCCCTCCCTATCCCTCCGCTCTTCGCGCAATTCCTGCTGCCCAGCACAAAAATCTCTCATGGTCTCCCCTCTCCCCCAAACCCTAAACCTTTCCCAAACCGAAACCAGAAGCCTCCATGCAGACCCAGCGCAAGACGACCTGGATGGTATCCTCTGCTCCGACCCGCAACAAGAGCGACAAGAGCGACAACAGTTGCTTCTTTCTTCCTCCGATTCGTCGCCGTTGGGATTTGGTTCGCCGAGCCGGTGTTTGTCGGGAGAGTCCCTCGTCGAGCGGGCATGGACTCACTGGGAAAAAATCGGTCGGCCCAAGTTGATCGTGGCCCCAATGGTCGATAACTCGGAGCTACCGTTTCGAATGCTCTGCCGGAAGTACGGCGCTGAGGCGGCGTACACGCCCATGTTGCACTCTCGCATTTTCACCGAGAACGAGAAGTATCGCAACCAGGAATTCACCACTTGCAAGGCAAATTCAAAACCTTCCACCTCGATGTTTGATTTAGCATTTGTTCAGGATTAGCTTTTTTTTTTTTTTTTACTCTCTACGTAATTTGCAGGAGGATCGCCCATTGTTTGTCCAATTTTGTGCGAACGATCCAGAAGTTTTATTGGAGGCTGCAAGGAGAGTGGAACCTTTTTGTGATTACATTGACATCAATTTGGGGTAATTATAGTTTTGTTCATCGCTAGTGCTCAATTTTGGGTCCTTTTTTTAAAATATATTTGTTTCCCACTATGATGATATATAAGATAGTCTTCTGATCCATACTTTCACATAAAGCTCAATGGCAATACTTCCTATGATACTAATCTATTTGAACCTATATTTATGCAATCAAATAGTGAAAGGTGCGAAAGACTGCTAACTTATGAAAATAAGGAAGGTGAGAAAGACTTCTATTAAGCGAAACTGATAGGAAATGGTGAATTAGATAACTTAAGCATTATTTAGAACTCCCTCATTTGCGAGCCTACACTTTGGAGCCAATCCATTGATTTTTTTTTTTAATTTTTTTTTTTATTAAATTAAATGGGAGGTAGAGGGAAGTTAGGATTTGAACTCCAACTGCCTGCTTTGATATATGATAAACTACCAATTGGTTCTAGAACAATGATAAATAATTATTTTATCAAAGCCTAAGCTGATAATAAATTGTGAATTGAATTAATCGATCATTATTTTAAGAGAAGTAAAAATTCAAAGTCATTTCAAACATCGACAGTGAAGGTGGAGAAGACAATAGTGGAGGTATCTAACTCATAATTTCACGAGGTTGAGGACTACCGACTGATCACACCTTTAGTAGTGAATGTTAGTTTCTTTTTACGTTTAGACTTACCTAAAGGTTTGTTTCTGGAGGACAATATCAACTGACATATGAGTGACAAAGTTGACTTTTTTAGCTCTGGAATGACATACAAGGGCCTACTTGTCCTAACCAATTGTAACATAAATACTTGAGTAACTTTTACATAATGTAGTATGTGTGCTACTGTTGTTGTGAAAAGCTTTTACTCAAAATGCCAATTCCTCTATGGTCTTCACGCAGCTGTCCTCAGCGTATTGCTAGGAGGGGCAATTATGGAGCTTTCCTTATGGATAATCTTCCCCTTGTAAAATCTCTAGTGCAGAAGCTGGCTCTCAACCTTAATGTTCCTGTGTCATGCAAAATCCGATTATTCCCAGATTTGCAGGATACAATCAAGTATGCTAGGATGCTAGAGGATGCAGGTTGCTCTCTTTTAGCTGTGCATGGCCGAACCAGGGATGAGAAAGATGGAAAGAAATTTCGGGCAGATTGGGATGCTATCAGGGCGGTAAAAAACGCAGTTAGAATCCCTGTTCTTGCAAATGGGAACATTAGGCATGTGGATGATGTTCATACCTGTTTGGAAAAGACTGGTGCTGATGGGGTGCTTTCTGCTGAGTCTCTCCTTGAGAATCCAGCTCTTTTTGCTGGGTATCGAACTGCTGAATGGGTAGTGGACAGTGAAGGAATTGAGAGAGATGGAAAACTGGACCAGACAGACCTGCTAGTGGAGTATTTGAAGTTTTGTGAAAGATACCCTGTGGCATGGAGAATGATTCGTGCTCATGTGCACAGGATGTTGGGAGACTGGTTCAGGAGGCATCCACATGTAAGAGAGGATTTCAACTCCCAATCCAAACTGACATTTGAATTTCTTTATAACATGGTTGACCGTCTTAGGGAGCTGGGAACAAGAATTCCACTTTATCTGGATGATAAACATGGAGATAGAGTTCCAGCAGATGGGCTGGTATCCAGAGATGTATGAAGCGGATGGTTTGGTTCAAGGTGTCCAAAATTTTGGATTTATAGCAAAATTTTTAACGGGCTATCAGATTGATTGTTAACTTAATGATTTTTGTTATTATCTTTTCACATTAAAGGTTTCCATTTGTCGGCATCTTAATTGTTGCTGCTGACCATCTAATATACTGAGGAGTTTAGGAGTGTATCGTAGCGGAGGAAGTTCTAGCTGAAGTCCTTTCTCGATATGATTTATTGTGTCAGTATTTCAGTTCGTTCTGCTGTATGAACTTCTCACTGTCAGGAAATATGTAAAAACATTTGCAGTGCTGTAGTCTGGAGGCATTTATCTTTTCAAAGTCAAAAGATCTGCATTTGATTTTTTAGTTTGTATTTTTGCTAGTCTGGATTTTGGGTCTGTTTTATTGCTAGATTTTCTTGGTTTTATTTGTTACTGGTATTTTAAGAAGTTTCTAATCAATTACGCTCAGCTTGGATGCTGGAATCGTTCCAGAATGTTGAAAGGCGGTAGAGACTTGGGAAACAAATCGTGTCGATTGTCGAACAAGCAATCTATTGAAAACCATTTTGCAAGTGTAACTACATACGTAATTTCTGGGACAACAGTTTAGCCGGGATGTCAATGGCCTTCGCGTCAATGAAGCCTTCCTCCTCCTTTGGAATCATCACATTTTAGAAGTTCATTCTCAATTCAATGGTTTTGGTCTATCTTGGCATTCTCCATCCCCTCCTAAAGTCTCCCTCGAGAACCTGCCTCTGGCATTTTCGTCTCTTCACGTTGTTCATCTTCATTCTTGCCATTCACATTCTCTACGTAAGGACTCTTTAGGCAAATGAGCATGGGCTCCGTTTGGATATTAGGAGTATCTTAGATCATTTATGAATAGTAGTGAACTATTTGTAAATAATAGTGAATTGTTTGCTAATAATAGTAAAGTAATCTGAAAATAATTATATTCCTCATTTCGAAGGCGTTGACGATCACGCCAGTAACTACGCAGTTCTCTCACACCAGCACGACATGAAAAATAAGGAAATAGAATTTTGTTTCTTCATCCTCAAAACTAGCAAAGCAATTTGATACTCCCTTAATTTCTAAGAAAGCCTGAAATAGAGAAAATGGAACTACATTTTGACCTTCATACCATCATAATATCATCCCCTGCTGAAGTTTGCACTCACGTTCATCCACGACAGATGAAATAGTATTCTTAAGTCCAAGTAAGAAGTTGACACAGAGAACCAGTTTTCAGATGACTGACGCCACTCAAATGACACAATTTATAAACCACAACATTCATCTCCACACCTCAAGTTTTCTAATCTCGTCATTTCAGCTTGAGGTATTTTACTGATTTATTACACAAAAAAATGACAATTTCCACTCCTAATTGAAATTTGTTAGGACCTTGCTGACCAAATGCTCTCCATACACAGCTCTTCCGAACTTCTTAGCTCCACCTGTCCTCTGTTTACAAATTTCCAAAGGCTCTACTGCTGTGTCGAAGTTTGTCTGTACAACCACCCGAGAGCATGTGGAGAGGACAATTCCTTTAAGGAGGAAGGGATAAAACAATATAGAAGCAAATAGAGAGACGGACTGAGACTGACCTCATAGAAATATGCTACACAGACCCGATATTTTGGGGCGTTATTGATAACTTGATGCAAAGTTGAGTCATACAAACCATTTGAGTAAATCTGCATTCTTCCATGTTTCATTAGAATTTCAATTTACTTGGAAAGATGTATAGAGAGTGCGACTTTGACAAAGTGATATTACCTTCAGCATGTCCCCAATGTTGCATACAAATGTTCCAGGAATTGGAGGAGCTGAAATCCATTCGCCTGACAAGTTTCTTACCTTCAACAACTTATACAATTAATGTGGTGGAAACTGAAGTAGAAGGGTTTAAAATGGAAGAAAAAACAAGAAAAGAGAGAAGAAATTCATGCAAATGACTTCCCCCAACTTTGCAGATGCCAAAACTTCCATAATAATTTACAAAATGCTACTTTTGGCTTGCAAATCAGCTGCTCTTTGAATTGTAACATATATACTTTATTATCATAAAGGGTTATATAATGCAACTATAGTCTATAATATAAAATTAGATAACATATCTTAGATAGCTCACAAGAAAGGTTAAATGATACACCTTTTATGGAATATCAGATAAGCAAGTCCTTTCGTTATTCTCTTTCCTTTTTCTTGGAAAGAAGGGTTGGGGGGAAAGTGGGGATAACTAACTAAACGATGCCGATTTAAATGTATAAAGACCACATACTTGACATGCAACCAATGCTGCATTGTATCTGCAAAATTAAAAGTTGACTCCTGATAAAGTGACTAAATGTTTGTACCTGTAGTGCAGTTATCTCATCATCTTGATTAACCAATGTCAACAAACCTATGAAAGATTTTCAAATGAATGAGATTGATAAACAAGATTTCCAGGGCTTCTGATAATCGAGAGGACAAGAAACTCACCATAGTCAGTGTGAGCTCCACTGAATTTATTTGTACGGAATGCATGGACAAAAGAAAAGACATCATTTTCATAAAATACTGTAATAAAGGGATAAGTACAGGCATCAACAGCAGCTTTATTGCATTACCATCCAATATCATTTCTTGGGCCATGACCATTTGATGTGGGTGCACCTGGGTAACCTATAATACGCATCACCCAAAATGCATCTCCAGCTCTGTCACCTTCAAATTCATCTGGTGATCCACCCAATGCTAAAGCAATTCCCCGCATAATTTTTCTTGAAAGGTCTAACAGCAATAAAAAAAATTGTAAGTTGTAAGTAGAGAGCACATGAAATATAAGGTGAAAAGAAGAAAGAGTGGTCCTGCAAAGCATGCCTGTGCATAGGCTGATATACTCCTCCATTAGCTCTGTATAGTTTGGAGGATTGGATGGCCTGCATAATGGACCTTTAGATGAAATAACAATCAAATAAGAATTTCAATTGAGTGTTACGAAAACAGTCATCGAGTTAATAAACCACATTTTGAAAAAAACAACCAGCATCTAGCTGCCTAGACTTGTGTTAGAGCTACAGAATCAGCAATTAGATGATTCAATAGGATATATTTTTGTGGAGGTTTAAAAACAAAGAGGAGGTTTTAAAAACAATGGAACAGAAGTCGATATCATACATATTCATAATTCAAATTATAGACATTAATTAGCTATTCTCAAGATCAAGTAACTAGTAAAACATGTTTACACCGTTCAATAGCTTTTATTGGCAGATGGGTGTTACCAACCACCATGTTAGAAGTCCTTCCCCCACCCCACCCCCTTCAGGATAGGATAGAAGCCCTGCACCTTCATTGGCTCGCTTTACTTATGCAAAGCAGGAACTCATACTGGAAACAGGCAAGCACTTTTGTTTGCGATGTGTCACATCAGTCTCAACAACATGGTAATAATACTTTGCTAACAAGTATTAACTTACAATAACTATATTGTAATGTGGAATAAGACTTCTATAGAAAAAATTGGAGAACAGGAGTTAGCTGAGAAACCTTGATTTATACTTACCATTGGTTACGTCCTTCCATAGGTTTCCCAAGCTCTCCATACATCCCTTCTTTCACTTCTCTATAGCACTGTCATTGGCAAAACTATGTGATAATATTATTAAGAGTAAGACTAATAATTCGAGCAGCAGCAGCAACAACAAGGGCGATTCTACCATACCATGAGAGATATTGGAAGTTAATGTAGATTTTTATTGATACCTCACAATTTTGCACACAAATAAAGATGGTAATATCAGAGCCTCTAGAAGTTTACACAGTATGGACTTCAAGGCAAGCAGTTTGATGGATGCAACATCACTCCAATTAACCAGCAAGCACAACAGATTAGTGTGCCATATTTGTAATGTTTAATTGACAATTTCCTGAGTTGAATGAAGACAATAAAATAGGATCACCTAAACAAGTTGTTCACTCTTAGTTGAAGCCCCAAGAATACAGTCAAATGTTTTTAGAAGTTGTTGTTCTTTTTAGCTCGACACTAATGCAAGGAAGTTTTGTGATAGTCATGTGCATCATCTTCTCATTTTTCCAAGAACCTTTATTGGTATGCATGGTATAACATAGCAAACCATGAACAACAGCATTATCTACCAAACAGCTTACACTACAGACTATCAAGATGATAACAAAATATCTCTACAAGAACACCTATAATTTGTAAAGCTTCTAGCATAACCTACATCAATAGCTTCGTGCATGTCTGGTACGCCTTTAGTTATATTTTCCCCAATTCTCTGATATCCTCTGCATTCAAAATTTACTTCCACTTAATATGAAGTCCAACATTTCTAACTCATAAATCAGAAACCGAGCTTAATTACAAAATACACATGTAGGATGTAATTCCACAAGCAAAACCTGAACCCAGTTGCTGCAGTCATCTTGATTTTGAGTTTTTCTTCATATGGAAGTTCGAAAAATTTGTGCGCCACACTTTTCACCTCTTTAATAATGGAATCTGGAATGCCATGGCCCTTCTACACACCCACAAGCATCTTCAGATGAAAATTTTGAGCTAAAACTCTTTACACGCACCCACACACAGTCAACAAAATTCTAAGTGATTTATCCATTTAGTGAAAACATTAATCAGTGTCTTAATATCTACGCTCAATATTGGGCAGATACATTAATATATACGATTTCTTAATTTAAAAGATTTTCTTATAGAGATTACAAACTCTTTAACTAATGTCTTGAAGCCATAACCTCATTCGCCACCCTATATGACCATAAAAGAAGAGGAGGTTTTAAAGTTCTCTTTTTAAAAACATTGTTCTTGTGGGTGGGGTCTTTGATTTGAATGGGCTAAATGTCCATGATTTTCTATTTTCAGTTGTAAACTCTATTTAGCTACTTCTCATGTATACATCTATATATTTTGGCTATGCCTTCCTTTTTTTTTTTCGGAAGAAAACTTTTTGATTAACTATCAAAAAAGCAGCGGAGGTGCCATTTAGCCTGAAGAGCATTTTGTCAGCTCTTTGGTTTTAAAAGAAACTAGAAACGAAAACACATGTTAAGAAAGATGCATACCACATAGAAGAATCCCGCCTCTCGGCAAGCCTGGTCTAACTGTCTAACAACTTCAGATACACCTGGGTCCTCCGCCATTTTTGGGTCGTTACACTTGGCCAAAAGAGGACTTATATCTGAATCACATGAAATAAATTAAATGATATCGACCAAATAACATTAACTTGCTCTTATTCTTCTCTCTCTCTCTCTCTCTCTCTCTCTCTCTCTCTCTCTCTGTGTTCTTTTTCCCCACTTGGCAATACTGAACTCAGTTTGTGAAGCTTGCGTGATAATATGAAATCGGAGATTTAGCTAGAATTAGACAGTCAAAACAATAGCATATGGCATGCATACATCTCCACTTGGTCTGGGTATGGAGAAAAATACGATCTTCAACCCCACCAGAGAACAGACTTGTCTCAAATGAATAATGATTGCCAAATTAAACAGTGCGAGAGAATCCAATCAATTTCACATTTGGGAAAAACGGAGACAAGTTTGAGCTTTGGATATGATTATAACATTGAGGAATAGGTGGATACAATAAAAACATTTGAGGGAGAGAGTCGAGATTAGTTTTACCGATAACGGGTATGAACTTGAAGTTGGTAGCCATGCGGATGCCTGCTGCTAATTTGCGTCCCTATTAGGCTCTGGCAGTGGCAGGTACCCAAATGAAAGAGATGAGAATCCCAAACGTAACGAAATCCCTATTGTCTTTGTCATCCGAACTCATGTCATCCGAACTCATATATTGATGTAATGATGTGTCTTAAAGTTCAGAAACGCCAAAATTTGTGCACGTTCTTAAAATATTATCATTTATGGCAAGAATTATTTTATTATCAATTTAGTGCGTATAATATATTATTCAAATTAATGATAAGATTTGATTTTTAATTTTAAAATTTTTAAAATTATCTTTAAATCAGATTATATTATACAAACACCTTATTAAATGTGTTATTTACACTTGTTTATATATGGAATTTTTTTTTTTAAATTTTATGGTAATAGAATTTAATAATTTATGCCTTATTGAACATTTTATCCTTTCAACAACTAAGAATCTAATCGGTCCGGTTTTGAAAATTTAATATTTGATATGGACAGATTCATCATCGAAACTAGAATTTAAGATGTTTTTCAATTTTGATCCAGTCTGATCCGATTTTTTTAATTTACCGTTTATACGTGTGGTACTACAAAAGTTGAGAATATATGATCTAATGTGTAAAAATATATTTATTAAAAAGAATATATATTATTTTTATTATGCTAAAAATGTATTTATCCTTGATATCTATATATATATGAATAATTCTATTTGAAATACCACATACCATCTATATAGCATAATTTAATTTAGAAGATCAAGATCATATCAAAAGTAAGTTTGTATTAATAATTTAATATTAATGTTCATGTTTAAGATTAAAATTTCAAGTTATATTAGTCAACAATTTAGCATATATAATATAATATAATATAAAAAATTAAAAATATATAAGAGTCTAATCTCGATTTTTAAGAATTGGTACCGGATCACGAACCAAAATGAATCCACCAGTTTGGCCAGTTCAATTGATTTATTTATTTATTTTTACATGATAAAAATAAATGAGATAGCTAAATGATGATGAGCAATATCGATTAACCATAAATTTTACCTTTGTGGATGAAATTTCCTAGGAATGGATAGAATGCAGTTCCTAGGTCTTGGAAAGTACCAAATATAAATGACTACCCGAATGGAAGCCCAAATGTTTCAGTGTGGATAGAGCTGTGCATTTCCTTTGTAACGCCGATTTTGGCTGACCACCGACTCCAACAAAGTCGGAAAGTTGGAATTCAGAGTCCGAGTTTTTGTTGAAAAATTGGTCGGAGTTGGAATCCAAGTCAGTATCGGCTCTGAACTCCAACCTTTTAAATAAAATTGTTTTCTTCAAAACAACCATTACAGTAGAGGACACTTTTCCTTTCTCTCTTCCTTGGGTATTTGTTTTCTTCCCAATGTTTGCCACTTTTCTTCCCACTTTTTACACCATTCGGAGTTCTCTTCCTCATGTCTACTGACTACCACTTTTCTTTTGTAGACTTTCGAACATCTTTTTTGTTATGCTGCCTTTCCATTTTCTCTTGTATTCTTCTTCATTTTTTCTCTTCTGCATTTTATTCTTTGCATTCCACTTTCTTTTCTGGTTCCTTGTTTCTTCACCCATTTTCGTGATGATGCTTAGTAAAGTTTTCTGATTCACATAATATATTGATGAAGTGACGTGCAAGGCTCAAGCAATGGAGACTTCTCTCATTCTCTGGTTCACACTTCACCCTCTCTTTCTTTCTCTCTGAATGTAAAGGTGGGAATGAAGAACATCAATAGAGTGCAGAGATGGAGTAGACTGTAGAGGCAAAGAGTGCCTTGTTTATCTTTATTTCTTTGACCTCAGACTTCAACTCCGACAATTTTGATCGGAGTCGAAATCCGCTCTGATTTGGAACTGGAGTCGGAACTCAAAATGACCTCCAAACCAAGTTAACGTCCGAGGTCGGAGTTCACTACGAGTCGGAGTCCAACCCTATTCATGTGTGATACGACTCAAAACTTAGGAGTTATCACTTGGATGGTATTGGATAGGAAAAAATGATTCAATTAAATAACTAAATTGCTATATCCGCTATTCAAATAAAAGAAATGAATCTGACTATAATTTTGATAGCCCAGAAGAATTTAATTAACTCTTATAAAATTAATGAAAAAGAAATATTAATTATCGAATCAATTCGTTTGCCACGTCTCATTCTGTGATCATTTCTCAATTTTGCCAAGAAATATGGGTCAAAATTAAATTTATGATATTGTTGTTTATTTCTATTTGTATTTATAGTAGTGAATATTTATAAGGACGCTCCTAAAGAAAAAACAAAAGAAGTCCTAACCTAATCAAGCCACATGGGTTTTATCCTTCCTTTCTTTTCTCTGGTACCAAGCAAAAACCAATTAAACATTGTAATTATATATTGAATCCTGCTCCCAAATTTCCAGGTAGGTCCAATTTTGTGAGTGGGTGTACTTAACTCTTGACCCAACCTGGACTTCTGGTTTTATGATTAACGAGTCAAATGCGGTTTGGTATAACGAATATCACAAGTTAATTTGCTGTATTGATCTGTTTTGTCATCTATGAGTACTGCCGCATGCACTATTGATTAGTCTACCAATTAAACATTGACAAAAACCTTTCAACTTGTGCAGACAACAGACGTGTTCAAAAGTCCATGTTTGGAGGATATTTAAACACTAAAAAACCGTACAACTCATGCAAGTGTGGAATTTTGGGATTTTATGAAAACTATGTGCTAATAATAAAACTATGTGCTAATAATAGGGGTGTATAGGAATCGAGAGAACCGGCTAGCACAGACAGGAATAAGCAGCTGGAGTCAGGAACTGGCCCGAACTAGTGGAGAACCCGTTGGGAGGTAGTGGCAATTTGAAGAAATCGACGTTGGCCGATTTGGTCTCAGTTTGATCAGGCTCAAACTGCTGAACTGGTCGATCTAATATAGATATTATTTGTATATATTTTAAGTAAAATGACGTCATTTCATTTAAGTAAAACAACGTCATTTTATTCATACCGTTTGGAAAAAAAAAATTAAAATAAAATGATATCGTTTGGTTTATTAAACCAATGGTGTTGTTTGGAATTAGGATTCGAATTAACTCCTCTCCCTCTTCTTCTCCCTCCCGATCTCTCTCTCTCTCTCTCTCACACGCAACACAACTGCGAGTCTACGACCATGAGTTTGTGAGTTCCTTTTCGTGAATCTGTGTTTGTATTCATAAATCTATATTTGAATTTGCGACCATCAATGGTATTTGTATTTATATTTGTATTTGTGAATCTGTCAGTTTCTTTATTCTCATTCCTCTCTCTCTCTCTCTCTCTCTCTCTCTCTCTCTCTCTCTCATTGTGCCACCGGGATGTCGGTGAACCGATTGGAAGAAAATCGAGACCTCTTCACCGGCCAGTTTCAATCGAGATAATCACATAATTTTCTTATTGGTGTGATTTCGCACTGAGACCTTCGATTTTCACCCTTATCTGATAATTACAAATGTTTTCCATCCCCCAAAGAATGCGTTTAAACTTACACTAGGTAGCCATTATTTAATATGGTGGTTATTAAACTATATTGGTCCTCCAAGTCCAAGGTGTTAAACTGATCATTTAGATTCGTTTATAGATATATATATATATATATATATATGCAGTATACTACACACTCTCTATAGATTTTAAAAAAGGATGTAAACTAAATTATTAAACGCTAGTTTATAGCCATTAATATAAGTTATATAACTACTCTTGCCAGTGTAAGGAACGGTAATTAGAGAAATGATATTTACAGTTGTAGTTATGAAGTACCGCACAGTTTTTTTAAAAAAATGAATTAATACAAGACCCATATGAAAAAATTAATTTTTTAACCGTGGATCCCACTATTTTTCAAAGCGATTACGCGACGTTTGCACATTCTATAACTATATGCAGCATTACTCCAATAATTAATTGGTAAGGTGAATTTTTAATTTGAAGAAATTACACTTTGCAATGCCAAAAAAATTATTTTATACATTACCCACCCAAGAAACAAGTTTCGAAAGAGAGAAAAAAAAAAAAAACGAAATGATCATAAATAGCCACTTTTTACCACTTTATGCCCTTGATCCACCGGGACTAAGCTGATTAAGAAGAAGATGGATGATGATGATGAAGATCAACAATCCAAATAGCTAGGAAGATGAAGAAGCTTTCGATGATGTATTGCTGCGACAGAACTGAAAGCTATTCGCATCCATTCTCTCAAGAACATAATGCCCAAGAGTGTCACTTGCCTCAACCAAATTCTCTCTGCATAAAAACTCATCCCCACAAACCCTCTCTACCTCTCCATAGAAGTCATGCACAAACACATGGGTCTTAGCATTCACACCCGTTTTCTTGCTCCTCGCAAGCACGCCGGCGGTGAATATGGGTGACATCCGACCAGGAGCATCCGGCCACTCCCCGCGCGGTCCATCCACCAATATTACATCCCAGTCCACCTCATACACATGGTTGGGAAGATCATTGAGCCCGAGCTTACACTCCGAGAACAACAGGTTCTGCACCGGCCGGCACTCGTTTCGTATCTGTTTCTTGGTTGATGCCACGAGCTCGTGCAGCTCCCTCAGTTTCGTCGTGTACTGCACGTCGTACGCGTCGATTTCTGGGTGTTTCTCTTCCATGTACGCGGCGTAGTAGCGGTTTTCGTCAATGAACACGGTCCGGCCGTTGTGGTTGAGGGCTTTCCAGAGGAGAGTCTCCGGGGTGAGGCCGAATACGAGGAAGTTGCATGGGGACGAGCACTTTCGAAGTACATCGGAGATTTGCTTGAGCTCGGCGTGGGACATGTGGAATGTGTTATTGGACGTTGAGGCGTAGTAGAGGAGGGTGTTAATGACAGTGGTCGGCAATCCGCCCAAACCGGGGGAAGCGATGGTGGCTGCGGCGGCTGTAGAGGTGGCAGAGGTGGATGTAGATTCTCTGGTGTAGATGAGGGTGAGGAGGAAAGCAAGCGTGAAGAAGGAAACAAAGGCTAGAAGCCATAGACGATTGGAGCCTCCTTGTTTTTGGATATAAGGGTGGAGGAGTATTAACTTTGTGTTACCGTTGTTGTTCTTCATCTTGAAAGGAGATAGAGAGAGATGATCTCTTTGATCTTAGATTGAGGTGGGTGGATCAGTTGATTCTGAATCCTGAGAGTCAGAGATGATGAGGAAGAGGGATTGATATAAAGATATATGTGTGTGGCAGTAAGCATATAAAATTTAAGCAATGTATAAATTACTAACGTAGGATATATGAGGGTGACTTTGCAATGACCCTCTTAATTGTGGTCATACCAATTTGTTTTTTTCATTAATGCCAATTAATGATTATTTTTCCTACTTTATGTTGGTTGGGTTGTCTAAAGACGATCGAATTATAAATATTTTAATATTAATTTAACGTATCTATCTTACTTCTACTTAAAATTGTTATCCCTCTTTATATTAGGTATTTCCATTTTTCCTTTCCAATATTATTGATTTTTGGTTTTTTTTTAAATGATAATTTAAGGAGGAGAAATGATATTTACAGTCTTAAGATGTGCAGCCTATGCACACACTTTTTTAAAAAAAGTGAATAAATTTGTGACTCGTAAAAAAAAATAATTATTTTTTTAATAGTAGATCGACCCACCTTTTATTATAATGACTACGAGAAACTTGTATACTGTATATAATATTACTGTTTAAGGAAATGTATCGGAGGAGGGGAAGGGAGTAGTAGAATATTCGAAGGGGGTGGTTGGACTGGAGCTGGTGGATGATAGGTAGAAAAGGCATAGATAGGTGGCGACCCAATAACTAATTGCAAGCGAGAAGTCGTTTTTCCTTCTTCAATTCAGCTTTGGTTCCTACGGAAGCTCTTTGAATATTTTGCATTTCTTAAATAAGTAGTTACCTTTGAGGGAGACAAATCACCTGCAACATATTCCAGATGGAAAACATGTTATGGAAAATCAGCGGATTTTGACTGATTATTGAGCAAAAGAACAGGGGGATTTGGTGACTCGTGGTGAAGCCAACGATTTAGCCAGAAAACTAGTCCAATTGTACTGAGTGTACCTTAATTATACTTGAGTACAAGTTTCTTCCCATGTTGTAATTGTCCAAGCAAGCTTTCTTTTGTTGTATAAGTTACAGAAATCTAAGGCAATGAATCCATTGACTGGGCCCTAACATGTTAGATGGAGGCCCAAGAACCGCCTTCTGAAAATTTGTCACATTTAATTTTCATTTGATTAGACAGTATAGATAAGATGAAATGAGATGAAATATTTTATTAAAAATTAATAATTTTTTAATATTAATTTTATTTTAAGATTTAAAAAAATTAAATTATTTATTATATAAAAATTTAAAAAAATTATAATGATATGATAAAAAGAAATGAAATTATTACCAACTCTTAATATTTGTGTGTATTGATAATCTTACTTTTGTGGCGATTATTGTCGTTTGCCGCCATTGAATCAAGTGGTGATTAGGCCTATTAGGTGAGTCCTTGTATTAGGTATGTTAAAAAGGAAAAATAACAGACATACAACTTTTTAAAACTTTATAAAGAATAAGCAGTTGTCGGGTGGGTATCCCACGCACCCAGTTTTTATCTTCCCCGCCCGTATACCTAATATTTGAGGAAATAAAAATCTTAGTTCTTCTACAGGGCAGCTATTGTAGCAATACACTCACTATGTTGTTGCTTCTATATTTTCCATTTCTTTTTTAACATCCAAAACGTCATTCTTTCTCTGCTTTATTTTTCTTCTTTTACTTTTGGGAGAGATATATAATTGGTTTTGGCGCAGAATTAGAGTGACGGTGTTTGGTTAGGAGGAAACTCGAAGAAAAAAGTTTCGTTTGGAGATTCTTGTTTGGGTACGTTTTGTTTGAAGGGGATGAGTTGGACACATTGGGTTGAGCATCGTTATCAATATCAAGCGTTGTGTTATAGAATGTTCTAATTGGGAAGGAAAACACAATTAAAAATGAGATTTGAGATCTAAATTCCTGAATCCCATTTTCTTAATATTTTGTAACAACAAAAAGAATGAAAAACCTCTAACTGCTCAACCATGTTTGAGAGAGAGAGAGAGAGAGAGAGATGCTTGGTTAAACTCTTTGCATGTTTTGTTCTTAAGTTCTGTTAAAGGTGTGTGTACGGAGGGACATGCAAGGGAATGAATCTAATACCTAAAACGAAGATTAATTGGGTTCCTCGAAGGGCAAATTAGGTGGCGCCTCTTTCTATAAGAAACTTGCTCAGAGTTTTCGAGCAAATGGGTTCAAATCTGTCGAAAATACAAGAGCGAGGCATTGACAAGCTCAGCTACGAAATCTTCTCCATCCTAGAGAGCAAATTCCTCTTTGGCTACAACGATCAAAGCTCTAGGTTCCCAAGCCGATCGCTCTCTCGGCCACCGAAGCTCAACCTCAAGCCCAAGTCTAATCAGCCACCGTCAATAATAGAGTCTTGGCAATCAAGAACCAAATGGGTAAAATTTGCATTCTTAGCATCGACAGCGTTGGCATGCGAGACATTCTCTCCAGTAAAAGCTTTGGCATATTTGGAAAACGCGCTCAAACTGAAATTCGGTAATTTAGAAGCCATAATCGCCGATTATTTCGATGTCGCTGCTGGCTCCGACGTTAGAGGTATTTTCACCGCCATGCTCCTTTCCTTGAAAGACCAAGGACTTCCAATTTTCAAGGCTGACGACACGTGGAGGTTTTTGTCTGAACAAGAGAAGAGATTTTACCGCTCTTCTGGTTTTGGTTTTGAGTGAGGGCTGAGGTCGTAGTGCATGTGGTGTTTTGTTGAGTGCTGTGGAGTCTGGTCCACACCGCTCGAGCGGAGGCATTGGTTGCTCAAGCGAATTCAGACAGAGCCGAACGCTCGATGTTAGTTTGACAGTGAGCTTGAGCAGGAAGTTTTCGCTCGAGCGAAGTTAGGTAGAGTCGAACGCTCGATGTCAGCTCGACAGTCAGCTCGAGCAGGATGCGGAAGGGAAGTTCGCTCGACACGTCGCTCGAGCGAACATACTTTTTGTAAGGTTTCCGCCGTGTAACTATATATATGATGTTTTAATTCATATGGTTGTACGATTACTGTATGAGTGAACAATGTGGACGTACAGTATTGAAGATCCATCTTGTAGTGTGATATTTCTCAATAATAAAATCCTCTGCAGCTCCCGTGGACGTAGGCAATTTTGCCGAACCACGTACATTTTGTGTCGTCTGTGATTGCTTGTGTGTTTTTCTCGTTCGATATTATTTTTCAATTCATTGTCATTGTTTTTCATAACAATTGGTATCAAGAGCCAAAGTTCAAGTATGAGAAAAAACGATGGCTGGAGATGATTTGAAGGTATCGGGGATCGAGAAGTTTGATGGCACGGATTTTGGATACTGGAGGATGCAGATAGAGGACTACCCCTAGGAAGAAACTTCATCTTCCACTATTGGGGCAGTAACCGGAAAAGATGGATGATGCTAATTGGAACCTGTTGGATCGACAGGTTCTGGGAGTTATTCGATTAACCCTGTCGAGATCCGTTGCACACAACGTCATCAAGGAGAAGACGAATGCGGATCTCATGGCGGCTTTGTCAGGTATGTATGAAAAGCCTTCAGCGAATAACAAGGTATATCTGACGAAAAAGTTATTCAATTTGAAAATAGCAGATGGTACGTCTGTTGCACAACATCTGAATGATTTTAATACTATCACAAATCAATTGTCGTCTGTTGAAATTGAATTTGATGATGAGATACGTGCACTGATACTATTGGCTTCACTGTCAAATAGTTGGGAAGCCATGAGAATGGCTGTTAGTAATTCTGCTGGTAAAACTAAACTGAAATATGATGATATTCGTAATTTGATTTTGGCTGAGGAGGTGCGCAGGAAAGATTCAGGCGAGACCTCAGGTTTAAGTTCAGCCCTAAATGTTGACTCTCGAGGGAGATCACATGACAGGAACTCAAACAGAGGAAGATCAAAATCAAAGTACAGGGGCAAGAGCAAGTCGAGGCCTGGTCAGCAGGCAACTTGCTGGAATTGTGGCAAAGCTGGCCACATAAAGAAGAACTGCAAAAAACCTAAGAAGACGGAGAATGATAGTACTAATGTGGTAACTGAAGAAGTACAGGATGCACTATTGCTTGCAGTTCACAGTTTAGTTAATGACTGGATACTGGATTCAGGGGCTTCCTTCCATACATCTTCCCACCAGGAGCTAATGCGAAACTATGTTGCAGGTGATTTTGGGATGGTGTATCTAGCTGATGGAGAGGCTTTGAACGTAGTGGGGATGAGAGACATTGATATTGCACTCCCTGGCAAGAACAAATGGACCTTGCAAAAGGTCAGGCACATTCCTGAGTTGAAGAAGAACCTCATTTCTGTTGGGTAGCTTGATGAGTGTGGTCATTCAGTGGTGTTCTCAGATAGTACCTGGAAGGTCACAAAGGGGCATTGGTACTAGCTCGGGGTAAGAAAACTGGTACACTATATATGACTACTGGTTTAATTGACACTATTGCTATTACCGTTGCAGAAAGCACAGCAGATTTGTAGCATTGCAGGCTTGGCTATATGAGTCAGAAGGGCATGATGGAACTTCTGTCTAGATGCAAGCTACCAGAACTGAAGACAGTTAATCTCAGTATGTGCGAGAGTTGTGTTATAGGGAAACAAAAGAAGGTCAACTTCTTGAAAAGTGGCAGGACGCCAAAGACAGGAAGACTTGATCTTGTGCACACAGATGTGTGGGGTCCTTCCCCAGTTGCATCTCTTGGAGGTTCTTACTACTATGTTACGTTCATTGATGACCATAGTAGGAAGGTATGGATTTATTTTTTGAAGCATAAATCTGAAATATTTAATGTTTTCAAAATTTGGAAAGCCATGGTTGAGACAGAGACAGGCTTGAAACTGAAGTGTTTGAGGTCTGACAATGGTGGTGAGTATGTTGATGGCGGGTTCAAGGAGTATTGTGCAGCTCTGGGTATCAGAATGGAGAAGACCATTCCTGGAACACCATAGCAAAATGGAGTTGCTGAGCGTATGAACAGAACCATAAATGAGCGTGCTAGAAGCATGAGGTTGCACGCTGGACTACCACCCACTTTTTGGGCAGATGCAGTCAGCACTGCCGTTTACTTGATAAACAGAGGGCCATCAGTTCCACTGGATTGTGGATTGCCTGAGGAGGTTTGAAGCAGGAAAGAGGTTCAATTTTCTCACCTTAAAACTTTTGGTTGTCTTTCTTATGTGCTTGTTGATTCTGATGCTCGTAGTAAGTTAGAAGCTAAGTCAAAGAAATGTTATTTCATTGGCTATGGAAACGAGGCATTTGGCTATCGTTTCTGGGATGATCAGGGTCGGAAAATCATAAGAAGCAGGAATGTGATTTTTAATGAGAAAATTATGTACAAGGATAAGTCTAGTACAGTTTCTGCGGTAGCTCCTCAGGAGTCCGAGTTTGTGGGATTAGATGACCTACCAGAGGTCACAGTGCAGTGTAGAGATGTGAGTGACGGGGAGAGTGGGTCCAATGCACCCATTCATATTATTCCGCAGGCAGTTTCAGAACCGTCCACTTCTACAGTTGCAGTTCGCAGGTCAATTAGGACTATACGTCCTCCACAGCATTTCTCACCTACCTTGAATTACATTTTGTTGACAGATGGTGGAGAACTACAGAGTTACGAAGAAACCTTGCAAGATGAAAATTCTAGCAAGTGAGAGCTGGCCATGAAGGATGGGATAGATTCCTTGTTAGGGAATCAGACATGAGAGTTGACAGAACTTCCATCAGGGAAGAAGGTGTTACACAAAAAGTGGGTGTACCGGGTGAAAACTGAGCATGACGGCAGTAAGAGGTACAAGGCTAGACTTCTTGTAAAAGGCTTTCAGCAGAAATAGGGTATTGATTACTCTGAGATCTTTTCTCTTGTGGTGAAGATCACAACCATCAGGATAGTACTGGCTATGGTTGCTACTGAAGATTTATTTCTTGAGCAGTTAGATGTGAAGACAGCTTTTCTTTATGGAGACCTTGAAGAAGACATCTACATGCACCAGCCTGAGGGGTTTGTGGTACAGGGAAAGGAAGGTTCAGTTTGCAGACTGAAGAAGAGCTTGTATGGCCTGAAGCAAACTCCTAGACAGTGGTACAAGAAATTTGACAACTTCATGCACAGTGCAGGGTACATTAGATGTCAGGCAGATCACTGTTGCTATGTCAGGTATTTTGACAATTCTTACATTATTTTGTTGTTGTATGTGGATGACATGCTGATTGCAGGTGCTAGTATTGATGAGATCAATAATCTGAAAAAGCAGATGTCAGAGTACTTTACAATGAAAGATTTGGGAGCTGCAAAGCAAATCCTTGGTATGAGAATTGTCAGGAATAGAGTTAGAGGTACGTTGAGACTCTCACAGGCTGAGTATGTGAAAAAGGTACTCAGCAGGTTCAATATGGACAAGGCCAAACCAGTTGGCACACCCTTGGGAAGTCACTTCAGACTCAGCAAGAATCAGTCACCAGAGTCAGAGGAGGAACAAGATTACATGAGTAAGGTTCCTTATACCTCAGCTATTGGTTCACTTATGTATGTTATGGTTTGCACAAAACCGGATATTGCACATGCAGTGAGAGTTGTGAGTAGATACATGAGTAACCCGAGAAAGCAACATTGGGAAGCAGTGAAGTGGATTTTGGGGTACCTAAAGGGTTTCTCCGAAACCTGTTTGTGTTTCTCTAGAAAGAGCTTGGAGGTGCAGGACTTTGTTTATGCTGATTTAGCTGGAGATATTGATAGCAGAAAGAGTACTACGAGCTTTGTTTATACACTTGGTGATACTGCAGTGTCATGGGATTCTAATCTACAGAAAACAGTTTCTTTGTCTACAACAGAAGCTGAGTATATTGCAGTGTCAAAGGCTGCAAAGGAGATGGTATGGCTACAGGGCTTCTTGGAGGAGTTGGGTAAGAAGAATCAGAAAGGCACTCTTTACAGTGATAGTTAGAGTGCCATATTCCTTGCCAAGAATCTAGCATTTCATTTCAGGACCAAGTACATTCAGATCAAGTATCACTTCATACGGTCATTGTTAGATGACGGACAGTTATTACTTGAGAAGATTTATGGAAGCAAGAACCCTGCTGATATGTTGACTAAGGGTGTTTCGCTTGAGAAACTGAAGTTGTGCGCAACTTCAGTTGGTCTTCTATCATGAAGACAAGAGTAATGAGTTGCAAAGGTGGAGGATATCATATTTGAGGAAGACGGCGATGCAACGAGTGTACCAGTCTCCAAGTGGGAGAATTGTTGAGTGTTGTGGAGTCTGGTCCACACCGCTCGAGCGGAGGCATTGGCCGCTCGAGCGAATTCAGACAGAGTCGAACGCTCGATGTTAGCTCGACAATGAGCTCGACAGTGAGCTCGAGCAGGAAGCTTTCGCTCGAGCGAAGGCGAAGACATTGACCACTCGAGCGAAGTCAGGCAGAGTCGAACGCTCGATGTCAGCTCGACAGTGAGCTCGAGCAGAATGCGGAAGGGAAGTTCGCTCGACGCGCGCTCGACACGCCGCTCGAGTGAACATACTTTTTGTAGGGTTTCCGCCGTGTAACCATATATATGATGTTTTAATTCATATGGCCGTACGATTACTGTATGAGTGAACACTATGGACGTACAGTATTGAAGATCCATCTTGTAGTGTGATATTCCTCAATAATAAAATCCTCTGCAGCTCTCGTGGACGTAGGCAATTTTGCCGAACCACGTACATCTTGTGTCGTGTGTGATTGTGTGTGTGTTTTTCTCGTTCGATATTAATTTTCAATTCATTGTCATCGTTTTTCACAACAGTGTTTGGCTTGGCTGTCGAAGAAGACGAAGGATGCTTGGTGGTGCCTAGCTTTGATGGATGTCGTAGGATACAAAGGGGGAAGGGGTTGATTTCGGGAGGGCATTGAGGGTTGTGAGGTTTTTTGGTGGGGGGGGGGGGGGGGAGGGGAGGGCTGAGGGTTGAGAGACGTAATCCTTGAAATCGGTTAAGTGTTTTAATGAACCTAGTTCACACGTAATGTGTGCGATGGATTCACTCAAATTGTTGAAACCAAGATTTCAAGTTTTGTGTAATTATATATCTACACATGGATTTTGATGATAACAAATGAATTCAAAAAATAGAGGAGTCTCAAGCTCAAGTTATCTGCACAATGGAGTCAAGCACATCAAGGAAACAAGCATGACCAAGAAGGGAACAAGTTCACATTAAAGTCATAGAGTAATGTTGTAAATATCTTAAAAATTCAAAATTAGAATTAAAGCTCAAAATTAATATTTTATCATAAAGCATTAAAATACATTTTCCACATGTGCATGAATATTTTGAAAATTAAATTTGAAAATTTTGAAAGATGATTGATTGTCATCTTTCACATGTGCATGTTTTATTTTAATATTTTCAAAAGTGATTGATACTTTTTTTGACTTATGCAAAATATAGATGTTTTTGTTTGAAAATTTTGAAAAGTAAAGTGTGCTCCTTTTGTCATATGCAAAAAGTAAAAGATTAGGTTTGAATTTTTTGAAAAGTAAAGTGTGCTTATTTTGTCATATGCCAAAAGTAAAAGATTAGGTTTGAAGTATTTAAAAAATGAATGATGTTGTCTTTGACAATTGAAAAAGAAGAACCTTTTATTTGATTTTTTTAAAAAAGTGAATAATGTTGTGTTTGACATGTGAATCTTTTTAAATTTGAATATAAAGTCTTACATGCCTATAAATAGATCATTTGAGAGTTTCACATTCAAAACATCTAGAGCATATAACATTCATTCAAAGCCTTCATTCTTTCTTCTCTAAGCATTGAGTCTTAATCCTTGTTCATTTTGAGAGAGATATAGTTTGCGCTGTATTGTTCTTATTTCACTCATTGAGAAGTGTTTTTTGATAACCTACCTACTATCAGCTCTTGTATTAGTAAAAGGGTGTGTATGATCCTTGTGCGTGTAAAAAGTGTTTTACACAGGGAATAGTTGAATCACCACGTATAAGGTGATTGCAAGTGTAGATAATGTTCTACACGGATCCTTTGTAACGGTATTGTTCAAAGGTGTAATAGATTTCTATTTTTACCTGAAAGAGGTTGAATAGTGAATTTGGGATCCTCAAGAGGTAGCTTTAGGCGATGACGTAGGCAGTGGGGCCGAATCTCGTTAACATACTGAGTTTACTTCTCTTTTACCCTTACTCTTTATATTTATTATTGTTTCGTATTTTGTTTATATTTTATATTGTATATTTGATTTATAATTGTTATTTTTTTAAATACAACTCAATTCACCCCTCCTTTTGTGTTAGTCATCTGGGCAACACAAACAGTGGCTGCTTCCAAGACTTTTTCAAATCTCAATACCCATATCATTCAATTCAATAGATTCTTACTCTTCTCTTCTCCTAGTCGTGCTTCCCTCATCTTCTTTCTCCTTCTCATCTTCTCTTGCTCTTGCTCTTGTTCCTCCATTTTTTTCTCCCTAATCTATGTAAGATCCAATATCATGGTCGTAGATCGCTTAAGCTAGAGGTTGATAGCCATAGCCTCTGGGCTAGAGACTGGTAGTCTTGGTTGTAGGTCACTCGAGTCAGAGACTAGCCTAGCGTTTTCGATTTTATTTTTTGTGTTCTTAACTTAAATCTATGTTCTCAAGCCAGATCTATGTTTTATTATTTGAGTTTAATTTTTTTTAGTGTAGTGATGTTGATTGTGGCCAAATTTGTGTTGGGGGTGTTGATATTGGCTGAATGTATAGGTAGAGGGTAAAAGAAATCCGTTTGTTAGGTCAATGAGAACATATAAAGACCATATAAGCGAGTGGAGGGCCATATTGCCACTTCACCAGGCAAGGGCCATATCACCCCTCATGAGTGATCATGCCCATACACAACGTAACTATTTGAGAAAGGTCTAAATCATTCGTAGGTCTATACTTTGGAATAACTAGTCAATGATATAATTAATGTCTTTTAAATTTTATTATAAAGAGTAAAAATTTATCTCTTCTAAATAAGGTGAGATCTCATTAACTACATTTCTATATATCATTCTGGTTATTAAGGTTGCATTTGGTTACTAAACTCATTTTATCTAATCATTACAATTTTCCTAACTTTCAATATGAAATATAATAAATAATTCAATATTTTCAAATTCTAAAATAATAATAATATAAAAAATAATATTTTATTAAATTTTTATTTCAACACAACTCAATGTCCAAACAAGCCATTAAGCCTAATCCATACAACAGTGATAGAGACAAAACAATTTTGGTCTGCGTTTAGGCCGAAGAAGCCACGTTTGGGATCACAAAGCCTTTCTCCGTATGTTTGTAGGCTTTGTCCAAATCGTATGCGTGGCAAATGAATCCGAGTATCCACAGCCCAATCTGACAATTTTCGTGTGGCAAGCAGACCCACATTGACAGATCCCTCTTTTTGCCTTTTGGTCAAGAAAGCATCAACTTTTGTCCTTTGAACCTGTGCACAGAATAAAGAAAGTAAGCAAAGGGGCCATTTCTTTTTCTTTTTTGATAAGGATGGCCCAGAATTTGGCGTGTCCTTCCAAAGGTTGGGAAAGTGAATGGGTCTCCGAAAGAATGACAAGACCTCATCTAAAATGAACCGTCGGCACAATACCTCCCTTGTAATTCATGCAACGACCAAACAATAGTATATAGAAACCCACCTCGTTTTGAATTTTTATAATATATATATATATATATATAATATCATATTATATTAAAGCATCTGAAGGAAAGCTGTCAAATAGAGTTGTAAAATAATATTATTTTATAAAAATGCCCGTTAAATTCTGCGGAGTTGTAAAAATATTGCATGTCTCTGTAACTGTAAGTACTCAACTGAGTTTATGACTCTATGTACGTTTCACTTATCATTCCTGCTGTGCATCACGTTAGTTAACGACTGTATATACATAAGAACGAGTTTGGGGGAATCATTTACATGAACTTTTGACTTTTGCCCCGGTAGAACAATTCCCTGTTGCGTGTAATTCTCTGAAAGTTTTTTTTTTTTTTTTTTTTGGGGGTCAAGAATCAAGATCATTATATTAGATTCCTGAGTTGGTTAAGTCAGTCCAAGCTTGGAAGTTCTAACTGGGCTTGTTCGATCTCTCCTTGATCGTATTCTTCACAAAAGCTATGTACAAAATACAAGGGAAGAAAGAAAAAAGCATATCGGCATGACGAAGTAACATCGCAGAATTTAACTTCCAGCATATCCAATGCTCTCACTCTGATATCCGCATTTTCCTACTACTTTCGTGGGAGGTGAGCCTGCCAGCCTGAAATGCTTCTGACGTAATCTTCACCAATCAAATCCAGAAAATAACCAAAGATACCAAAAAATTCCATTAATGCTTCCACCAAAGTACCAAGGAAAATGCCAATGTCCTCTTACCAATTTATGAGATGCCTGCATGTACAACAAATGAATAAAAGATGAAGTTCATGATGAGTAGGAACTTGCACAGCAAGTGGAAGTGGTCTGGTTGAAACACTGCATGGCGGACAAGTGAGTTTGGTCACCCGAGGCAGCTATAGCATAATGCACATATTCAAGAAGTAATATTTTTCATTGAGAAAAATGATGATATGCTTCAGAAGTATGCTAACATCAGGGATATTTATGTAGTCAGGATAATAACAAGGTCGTTTAATTTTTCCTTGGAAAAAAATTTGAAGTTCATGACACTATAAATCTGAAACTCTGTAAAGGAATAAATCTGTCTCTCCTGGTACCAAATTTGACAGGTTTGGAAAACAAGAAGAGAAAACTAACCCATTGACGTTCCCACCGACCCATCTTTTGGATCCCACAGGGCAGCCCAGACATGCGCCAAAAGAAAGCTGATGAATATTGGAGTTATCGCATGCTATCAACCAGAACCGGTGGGCGAGGCCTTGACCTTATCACTGTCTCATCACAATGCTTGATCCATTCTGAGAGTCTCCATGGTTTTTGCCATCTCCATTTGAACTGCAGTAGCCACTGGTGATGACTTCTCTTCCACCTCCAGAGTTTTGCAGCTTGTCCCACAGCTGCTAGTTTCTTCATTGACAATTGTCCTACAGGTACCATCTGCAGCCAGAACCATCTCTACTTAATCAAACAGGAGGGAGAGAACCCAATAGGCAGCATGAGAAAGGTGAGCTACCTTTTGCGTCTGATTCAGAAATGTCGCCGACTCCCTAACGGACCCATTAACAATTCCAGGTGTAAATTTTAGTTGCTTTGGTACTGGAAGTGACATGGGGGACAAGGGGTCACTCATATCATCCGCCAAATGTTTCAACGAAGTGCATGAATTGCCCTGTTGATTGCATTAAGAAGTGTCAAAACAACATTCAAAACTGGAAGAGTCACCAGAGTAACAGTACTTGATCGTAGAGCTAATTTCTGACTTTTCGAGTCTCAAGAAACCAGTGTACACAATTTAGCCCAAATTATGATTTTTAGATGGGCAAAGAAACATAAGGTACTAGAAGGTTGCATTTTAGTTAATATGGACACCATTAAAATTACTCCTACTCTATTTCAATATTGTAGATTTGCATTCATGTCTACCATGGAACAGGATGTTCAAGTTTATAGATTACAATGCAGTTTAAGAAGATGGCCTCACCGAAGCTGACGAACCCGAGTCAGCTGCAACAGCTTGTTCCCTCACTTGTTGCTCCTTTATGAGTTGTTTTCTCTGTACTTCACTCTCTTCTAATAGAAATAAAAGCTCCTTCACCTGCTCTTTCATTTCCTTAATCTCCAAGTTCTTTTCCCACAACTGGCACCTGTTGATAAAAAAAATGTAAGTGCTAATATAAACACTTCAAACTTGAAATCACTTGCTCCAGCAAAAGACTCTTAACATCAAGAATAAGTTCACTGCTTTTTTTATAAGTAGAATAAGCTCTGTGATTAACACCTCAGCTAAACAAATACCACAAATTGGCTCAAGAAGGAATGGACTTGTTGGTCAATAAAAGTTTGTGATGGGCTTTCAGCACAGAGTTTAGCCTATCAGCCTCAATATACTTTGGCAAATATCAAAATGTATTTTATGTTGACTTTAATTGCCAGATATAGAAGCCAATTTTTTAATAAGTAAATAAAAGCAAATTCTATCAAGCTTCATGCCAGGTTGTACAAGCACCTTGCTTCTGCAGCGGCGTCAAACATGTATTGAAGCAAGTTCTTTGCATCTCCCATTGAGCGCAAGTGATTCCAACGTCCACGACCAATTGAGGCACGCTCCCTTTCTTTTGCCTCTGAGAGCTGTGAGGCCATTGCCATGAGTGCTTTGGAAGACATGCTAAGCATGCTCTCCAGAGAAGCTATCCTTGCCATTCTTGCATTTGGTGACATGGATAACAGTCTAATTCCATACAACATATATCATATACATACACAAAAAGTAATCAATCACGACCAGTGGGATGAAAACCTTAAGGAGACGATGTCATAATTATATACCTGGAATATCCATTCTTCCCTCTTGGGGGACTCTGCCCATCAAAAGAAAACTGATCCACTTGTTTCATTAAGGCCAACTCTTCTGCCAGTGCAGCTTGTCTATACAATAATTCCAAAGAATAAGCCAATTGAAGACATTTGAGAAAGCTTGCTAAAGTAGGGAAAATCTGAAAGAAAAAAAAAAACCTGAATACATACAATTGGCTTTGCTTTTCATATTCAAAATGGACTTCATGCACATTCACCATGACTTCTAGCTCATGATCAAGCCACCTTTGCAAAGGTTTTTCATTTCCCTAAAGATGCAATTCATATTAAATTGGTCCCTTGTGAAATGTATAGCAGATGTAATATTAATTGAAGTCAGGAATGGGTTATCTTTGCTGGCCGTGGGTCACGTTTAAATTCTCTAGTCCGTTGGTGATCATAATGAAAGAACCTCTAAATCAAACCCTGTTAGAATCCATTGAAACGGATGTACTAACTTGCTCATAGTAAATATAGGTTTGATAATTACGCATCACTATATATGTTTTTTTTTTTTTTTATTGGCACCAAGTGTCCAAGAATAAAGTCTTGACTAATCCTAGGGTTGCACAAGCCGTCAACAATGAGTTTCCCCCAAGTGCACCTTGGGTAATTCATGGAGAAGTTCTCCCAATCCGATGGCCCCTAGAAATTGTTTGAATCCAAGAGGATTCGAACCTTAGACTTGGAGGGAGCATATGACCATGGCCAAGGCCTTTACCATTTGAGCAAACCCCTAGGGGTTACCATATATGTATGTTTGACAATCAAAAAGATATTTCAAAACGTGAATGCAGCTGGTATCACATTGATCATAACTGTCTTCTAGGAACCCATCCCAGCCCCAAGCAGTATATAAACTTGTTGCTGGTGTTTGAATGGATGTGGCCAATTTACAAATTGCACTATGGTAAAGATCATTTACCTGTCCAATCACTGTATGTCCCACATATGTCCCTGAAATACACAACAAAAGATCAGAAAGGGAAAGTATCAATGACAGAATAATTTAAGGAAAAATATTCACCAGAATGGTCACGTGCAGCAGGCTTACGAGCTTCTAACAACTCTTTCAGTCTTCTAGTAGCCGTAGCAGCCTCTTCTGTTTTCCTTTGAAGAACCTGGGGAAAAGATTTTTTTTATAGGAAAAGATTATAGTGATTAGTCACAGATAATAACCACACATATCAATCAGCATGAGAAGAGCCTGATTTGTTATCTTAAATATACGCTATCTGCACATATGGACGCTTGAATTGAGGGTTGGTTTGGTAAAGAATGATTCATTTGAATGGCTACACCTTCCAATCCCAAAATTCCTGTCTGTATGGTGGCACTAATTTCTGTAGCATTTTTTTCCCAAAAGTTACTCTTATTATTCTACTCTACTCAAGGCAGATTTGATTTAAAATTGCCTTATCTTTTACCTTCTCCTGCAGGTTTTTCTTTTTTGAGTTTCTGGATCTTCCTTTTAAATGAAGTTCTAACTTCTAAATAATAGCCCCAACCCATCCAAAATCTTGTGTACTTCCATTATTTAATTGAGGAAAATTTTCGTTTATATTCTTTTGGCCATATATCTATCTTCTATATTATTGTTCTTTATCTAACTTGGTTTTCCCTCTAGAGTAGACTCACGCTGATGGTTACCTAATTGTTCTCCAACTTTTCCATACATTGAGAGAGAGAGACAGAGACAGAGAGACAGAGAGACAGAGAGAGTTGGCCCAGACTTGGGTTGCATTAAAGTATTCCAACAAAAATAGTTGAATCTAACTTTTACCATTTTCTGGCGCTGATTCAGTGATTCGAGTTTATGTCTTTCATATTCGTTTCTCCTTCCCTCCTTCTTTAGCTGCTTGAAAACAAATTTAAGAAAAACTACAGTAAATAACATAATCACACAAATTAAACACGTGAGTTTTAATAAAACACGAGTTTTAATATATCAAGCATGACTATAAAGTACATAACCACAAGAAAAGCCAGAACAAGGTGGTTAAAAGAGCACGACATCCTGGTACAACAAAGTATCCATTATGTGGAAAGGTTCAACCCATTGGAAATGTCAAAAAAAGCATGAACGTTTGAAACAAGTTCCAAGAAACATATGAACAAATCAGAAACATGGAAAAAGCTTGTGAAGGTGCACTCCACATACCTAGTAATACAACAGCATAAAACCATAAGAAAGCATTAAAGACATAGACAATGGCAAAAAATCTTGCCAGCTACAATATTAAGGGTTTGAATGACTTCTCGAGAAGAAAAGAAAATCCTAATGTCTGAAGATTTCAAATTAGTAGCCCTTTAGAAGTATATTTTGATGAGGAGACAGAAAACTTGGCAAGTTTCTGTTTCAAATGTTCTTTTAAGTTTAGAAAAAATTAGGTTTCTTATTAATATATTTCTATAGGTAGGTTTTTTATTAGCATATTGGAACATCTTTTGAAAGCACTTTAGTATTCTACACCACATGCAATAAACATTTTTAATAAAGATGGGCTCTGTTGAAAACCTTGCATCAAGTGCAACCCAAATGTATATCCAATGCTTCAGATTTCCAGTTTGTGGCAAACGACAGTGGAATCCGTGAAACATGATATCTCCAAGAAACCATAAGAAAGTAAGCAAATGAAGTTTCTGAGTATGAAGTGAAGCACCTGAAGCAATTCCTTTTCCCGAGAGGTCTTCCATTGTCGAAACTGTTCTGCCACCTGTTTTATCTTATGCTGCAACTGGACCTAGAACATGGATGGAAAACAAGCAAGACGGAACCAAAAAGCATGAGATATCATAAAATTCGATGGGCAATTTTTTGTTTTGTTTTTGAAAAGTAAGACAAGTTTGATTTCAGAACAAAAGAGAGTAAGGCATATGTTCATGTGAACCAAACCAGCCCTGTCAGCTTTAATACACCAAGAACCAACCACTGAGAAATCCAAATTCACATGACCTAAACTCTAATTTTTTTTTACAATTAACATGACCTAAACTTGGTAATTACTAAAATGAAAACCAACCAACCAACCTTCTGAGCCTTGATACACTGTATTTCGGCTTGCAAGCGCTTTGCTGCTTCATCACTTTTTTGTTTTTGCTTCAAAAGTTGGACCTGGCTTTCCTGTTTCTTCTTAAGATCTAGAATCTTTTTTTTATAAGAAAAGACAATCCTTAAGATCTATAATCTGAAGCTTGTAACGGAAAGTTCACACATTAATCAATAGTCCCATTTTCGAAAACAGAACAGGACTTAGTTATGAAAGTTTACATTAACCAGGAATTAAAAAAAAAAAAAAAAAGCTGAATGGCATTAACCTGTGCTTCAAGTGCTTTAAATTTTTGAGCTTGAATTTCTTGCATCTTTGGTATCCGTCCATCAAAATTAGCAGCAAGATTCTCAACTTTTGCCAACAAACAATCCCTCTCTTGCTGAATTTATGTGATTGAACGTCAGCCATAAAAGTGAAAGCATGGTGGACACTAGTAATTCATGAACACACACACACACACACACACACACACACACACATATATATATATCTAACCTGCATGATCCTTTTCTCTTCCTCAAGTTCCAAGATTTTCTTCCCAAGGCGCTGCTTGAGTGCTTCAGTGTCAACTCCCCAAAGAAGTTTCATCTCAGACTGCACAAAAAATAGCACATTTTAAAACATAAATAAAAAAGGTGTTTCAAGATATTTACAAACCGCCAATTTGATGCCAGTCCTCAGGTCCTATCATACAGTGTAGTCGACACATACAGAATTGCATATATGCCAATATGGAAGTCAGGGTAAAATCTATTTTTTTTTATAAGTAAGATAAAATTTGATTAAAGCAAGTAATTCAGAATAGCCCAAGTACACAGGGGGTATATAAGAAAGAACACCTAATTGCAAGCTAGGATCTAGAAAAAGAAACAAGGAAATCATGAAAACTTTCCCCATCAAGACCAATACCAGAAGCCCAAAGGAAAAATATATGGTAGAAAAAGCCTCCAATCTCTTCCTGCGAGCGTTCTCTGTTAAAACCAAGTTACTTCTAAAGGGTAGAAGTGGCTTTTTCAGATAAGGCAAAACTATTGAGCCTTCATTAAAATTGCATTTCCAAGCTTTTGTATCTTATTTTTCACTTAGGATAATCACATTTTGGAATTTAATCCGTAAAAGTTAAAAGAGAGCTTGCCAAAGGTAAGGGCCCCAAATATACATTTGAAAATTATCAGAGTGGCCAATGTCTTCTCCTGCAGCAGACTGAAAGCCCAAGAGGCACAATGCAGAATGCATCAAACATAACGTTGGCTCCATACGACAAGGGTTCAGGATTTCCTTCCGTCATCACTGTTTTTTTTTTTTCTTTTCTTTTGCAAACAATCATTACGTCAAACATGCGTATTGGCTAATTCTTAAGTATTCCCTTTAGAGCCTACAATTTATTTACATACAAAGCATAAAAGAGGCAAATAAATTAAACCTCTTTCTGTTCCAAAAGTTCGTTCAATTCATTTAACTCTTTATCCATGGTATCTTGCAGAAGTGCATGCTCCCACTCTTTAGTTACTTCATCAAACTCCATTGAATTTTCACCTGCAGAAATGAGAATAAAACGTGATCATTTGAAGCATTGGACTAGCAAATGAAAATGTAATTCAAGTAACAGAAGAAACCCGTTACCCAATCCCCACCCCCCACACACACAACAACACGAGAAAATAATTAAACAAGGAGAGAGATTACATTGGCGGATGCAATGGGACAATTTGGTAGTTTAGGGTGCACATTGCAAAGTGCTGTTAATGGGAGTGGAAAGAGTATTTTCCCCTTTTCTTAGTTAAATGACCACAATAAACTCGAATCAATTTTATATCTGTAGATGCAATGCTTGAAGCACAATCAAGCCGATAATGCACATCATACTTCTAAAACGATTCAAACAGACAGCAAAATGAGTACCCGTTTCATTTCACCCATATCACGATAGGGATGCTAGTTATTTACTAATTAAATGGTCCTAAGGGTGCACTGTATTGAATACAAACAATCATTCTTCTAAGATTGCCCAAACTATAAAGCAAAAAGCAGTGTTCACCTGATATGGCTTCAACTATCTGATAATCAGATAAGTCCATGCTGTGAAAGCCCCTCTTAAGTCCATCACTTTTTGTCATACAGATCTGGATTTCCTTAAAAAATAAAAACACTGGGTAATGTAGATAACAATGCAGAAACTTTACTCAAATATGTTATTAGAGGAATAAAGTGAATATAAATACAGCCACATTCTACTGATGCCAAGAAAAATACTGGCAATTTACTCCATACAATTATGGAAAGGAAAGTTTTCAGGGAGAAAAAGAAAAACAAAGAAGAAGATAAAAAATTTGTGTGTCTATTAACATACTTGAGCATCTATTTCATCCTGCTGTATGACGCCGCATCTGCTGCGGTATTCATGGAGTTCTTGAAAAATGTTCCTATTGGTAGCCTCAAGCCAACCGATCCGATCCTTAAGGACCTATACATTCAAAAGAACATATAATGCAGTAAACACTAAGATCAAACAACACTTCTGTATGGTACAAAGCAAGTACCTGCACTTCATCTGATGGCACTCCTTCCCCACGAGCATAAAGCTCTGCCTGTAAGTACTTTAACTGCTGCTGCATCTTTTGCATCTCATTGGATATTATATCTCTATTAATCTGCAGCCAAAAAAAAAAAAAAAAAAACATCAATGTTTTGCTCCATGGGATATGGATCATAAAACCTGATAAAGTTTCCCAAGTTTCTTCACATAAATCTTGAAGAACACGATGGAATCAGCTAAAAAATAGTCATAACAAAGTCATCTAACAAACTTACAACAGGCTTATTTTGAATATTGCGAGCACGATTTGCATATTTGAGAGTATTAAGACTTTCCTCAGCATTGATGTCAGCAGGACTGATGCAAGCTGGAACAAGGATCATAATTAGTTCAATTTATAATAAAGGAGAAGTCCAGATCAAAAGGTGTCAAAAATAGGAAGCACACACAATACAATTTCTAGAAATAGGGTAAAAAACCTGAAGTGAATGACACCTAGGGCAAAAGAAAGAAGTGGGGCGGGTGCAGTTTCTAAATCTTTTTTTTTTTTTTTATAAGTAAAATCAAATTGTATTAATCAAAGAATAGGCATAGCCAAATGTTACAAAGAAAGCCCTACTTTAGGTAGGGGCAAAAGATACAAGAAAGTCATGAAAGGTTTGGCCATGAAAGTTAATGGCAATGGTCCAAATACAAAGAGTTCTAAGGAAGAAAGCTTTTAGTTCCTCCATCAATCTCTCTTTGTCCTCAAAAGTCCGATCATTACGCTCCTGCCATAAACACCACATGATGCAAATGGGAATCATCTTCCAAACAGGCTTGATCTGTTGATTGCCTCTTAAATCTGACCAGCTAGCCAAAGCCACCACAACTGTCTCAGGCATAACCCAACCCAACTCTAATCTATTAAATACCTCGTTCCATAACCCTCGAGCTATATCACAGTGTAATAAAAGGTGGTCCACCGTTTCTCCCCCATTCTTGCACATACAACACCAATTTGCGATGATCACCCTTCTTTTCCTCAAATTATCTGTTGTGAGAATCTTACATAAAGAGGCAGTCCACACAAAAAATGCAGCTTTGAGAGGCACCTTATGTCTCCATAGTTTTTTCCAAGGGAACTGAATAGGATGTTCTTGTAGAAGAGACTTATAAAACGAGCGAACTGAGAACATACCCTTACTAGTTGGTAACCACCACAAAAAGTCAACCTGCTGATTGTTATTTTGGAGGGAATACAACAAATTGAGAAGAGCTTCTATGCTGTCTATTTCCCAATCATTTGCCGGCCTGCTGAAATTGATGTTCCACTGGATTTGTCCCCCTACTATTACCCTCGCTTCCTCCACTGAAATGTCTTTGGCATTAGCGATCTTGAATAAAGCAGGAAATAAGTCCTTTAAAGCTGCATTACCGCACCAAACATCTTGCCAAAATTTAATTCTGGATCCATCACCAAGGCGTAGTCGCAAATGGCGAGAAAAAACCCTCCATCCTTTCCTTATGTGTTTCCACAAACCCACTCCGTATGCCCCTCTCACTTCATTGGAGCACCATCCTCCCCATGAGCCACCATATTTACTCTATCACCATCTTCCATAGTGCTTCTGGTTTTTTATGGTATCTCCATAATCATTTTCCAATTAGCGCCCGATTAAAAGTTCTCAGGTTTCTTATGCCCAAACCTCCATTAGAAATGGGGCTACATACCTTCTCCCACCTGACAATGTGGAATTTAAATTCCTCGCCTATTCCCCCCCACAAAAAATCCCGTTGTAGTTTCTCGATGCGAAGCGCCACACTTGTTAGAATAAGAAAGAAGGACAAAAAATACGTCGGTAGGTTGGATAGTGTACTCTTTATCAGAGTAATCCTTCCACCCTTCGACAACTACATTCTCTTCCAACTTGCTAAGAGGCGATCTACTTTCTCAATCACTGTGTCCCAAACGGAGGCCGCTCTCGAGGCAGCTCCCAACGGAAGGTCAAGGTATGTCATAGGAAGTGAGGCCATCTTGCACCCCAAGGTCTTAGCCAACTGTCTTAGATTCTGAACACTCCCAACAGGCACCATCTCTGATTTGTCCAAATTCACTTTCAACCCAGAAGATGCTTCAAAACAAAGTAAAAGGGCCTTCAATACTTGAACCTTGTTACGATTTGCCTCACAGAAAAAAAGAGTGTCATCTGCAAAAAATAGATGAGAAATGTTAATAGAACCCCCTCCATTAGGTCCGATCGAATACCTTGACACCCTCCCCGTTAAGGACCAAGGCTGAAATCATCTTGCTTAGCGCCTCCATCACAATAAAAAAAAGTAGAGGGAACAACGGGTCTCTTTGTCTTAAGCCTCTTGTGCTGTCGAAGAAACCTGTTGGGCTTCCATTTAACAGAACTGAGTATTTCACCGTAGAGATATACCAACGGATCCAAGATTGCCATTTCTCTCCAAAACCACATCTCCTAAGAAGATCGAGTAAGAAATCCCAGTTAACATGGTCATACACCTTCTCCATATCCAACTTGCAGAGTATCCCTTCCTTGCCAGATTTCAATCTACTATTTAAACATTCATTTGCAATAAGCACTGCATCGAGGATCTGTCTACCTTTTACAAAGGCATTTTGAGGCTTTGAGATTATCTTTCCCACAACCTCACTAAGGCGATTAGCAAGCACCTTAGAAAGGATCTTGTATACCCCATTTACTAAACTAATGGGTCGAAACTCCTTAATCTCCTCAGCCCCAACCTTCTTCGGAAACAAAGCCAGGAAAGTGGCTTTAAGGCTTTTTTCGAATTTTCCTTCCAAGTGAAACTCCTGTAAGACCTTCATGAAGTCATCCTTTAACACATCCCAGCAAGTTTGGAAGAAGGCAATAGAAAACCCATCAGGACCCGGGGCCTTATCTTTAGCCATTTTTCTTAGCACATCCATTGCCTCAGCCTCCGCCTCTCCAAACGGTTACCTTCCATTGGACCAATAGTATCAAAGACCAACCCATCAAGCTTAGGCCTGCAACTCACCTGCTTTGACAGAACTTGCTCAAAAAAACCAACTAAATGAGAGTTAATTACATTCTCTTCCCTACAAAGAACCCATCAATTTTCAGCGTCTCAATATTATTGGCTCTCCTGTGCGAGTTGGCTATCCTGTGAAAAAACTTGGTACTTCGGTCTCCTTCCTTCAACCATAAAGCTCTAGATTTTTGCCGCCATGAAATTTCTTCTAAAAGGACAATCCTTTCAAGATCCGCAACTAGAACTAGCTTTTGGGCTAGTTCCTCCTGTGTTAATGTCCGCGATTCTTGTAACCTTTCCAACATCTAGATCTCTCTTGTCTTACTGTCCTTTTGTACC